>NC_137160.1:89669058-89821558 GCF_951394435.1 Stenella coeruleoalba | reverse complement strand
CCGTCCCAATCCCCTAACCCTAACCCTAGCCCGAACCCTAACCCTAACCCTTCCCCGAAGCCTGACCCTCACCCGTCCACTAATCCTAACCCGTACGCTAACACTAACCCGCGCCCTCACACGCTCGCGCCCCCGAAAGCGTTGCCGTACCCTCACCTGGACCCTAAACCGTCCCCGTCCCCTAACCATAACCCTAGACCGAACCCTAACCCTAACCCTTCCCCGAAGCCTGACACTCACCCGTCCCCTAATCCTAACCCGTACGCTAACACTAACCCGCGCCCTCACACGCACTCTCCCCCTAAAGCGTTGCCGTACCCTCACCTGGACCCTAAACCGTCCCCGTCCCCTAACCCTGACCCTAGCCCGAACCCTAACCCTAACCCTTCCCCGAAGCCTGACCCTCACCCGTCCCCTAATTCTAACCCGTACGCTAACACTAACCCGCGCCCTCACACGCACGCTCCCCCTAAAGCGTTGCCGTACCCTCACCTGGACCCTAAACCGTCCCCGTCCCCTAACCCTAACCCTAGCCCGAACCCTAACCCTAACCCTTCCCCGAAGCCTGACCCTCACCCGTCCCCTAATCCTAACCCGTACGCTAACACTAACCCGCGCCCTCACACGCACGCTCCCCCTAAAGCGTTGCTGTACCCTCACCTGGACCCTAAACCGTCCCCGTGCCCTAACCCTAACCCTAGCCCGAACCCTAACCCTGACACTTCCCCGAAGCCTGACCCTCACCCGTCCACTAATCCTAACCCGTACGCTAACACTAACCCGCGCCCTCACACGCACGCGCCCCCGAAAGCGTTGCCGTACCCTCACCTGGACCCTAAACCGTCCCCGTTCCCTAACCCTAACCCTAGACCGAACCCTAACCCTAACCCTTCCCCGAAGCCTGACCCTCACCCGTGCCCTAATCCTAAACAGTACGCTAACACTAACCCGCGCCCTTACATGCACGCTCCCCCTAAAGCGTTGCCGTACCCTCACCTGGACCCTAAACCGTCCCCGTCCCCTAACCCTAACCCTAGCCCAAACCCTAACCCTAACCCTTCCCCGAAGCCTGACCCTCACCCGTCCCCTAATCCTAACCCGTACGCTAACACTAACCCACGCCCTCACACGCACGCTCCCCCTAAAGCGTTGCCGTACTCTCACCTGGACCCTAAACCGTCCCCGTCCCCTAACCCTAACCCTAGCCCGAACCCTAACCCTAACCCTTCCCCGAAGCCTGACCCTCACCCGTCCCCTAATCCTAACCCGTACGCTAACACTAACCCGCGCCCTCACACGCACGCTCCCCCTAAAGCGTTGCCGTACCCTCACCTGGACCCTAAACCGTCCCCGTCCCCTAACCCTAACCCTAGCCCGAACCCTAACCCTAACCATTCCCCGAAGCATGACCCTCACCCGTCCCCTAATCCTAACCCGTACGCTAACACTAACCCGCGCCCTCACACGCACGCTCCCCCTAAAGCATTGCCGTACCCTCACCTGGACCCTAAACCGTCCCCGTCCCCTAACCCTAACCCTAGCCCGAACCCTAACCCTAACCCTTCCCCGAAGCCTGACCCTCACCCGTCCCCTATTCCTAACCCGTACGCTAACACTAACCCGCGCCCTCACACGCACGCTCCCCCTAAAGCGTTGCCGAGCCCTCACCTGGACCCTAAACCGTCCTCTAACCCTAACCCTAACCCTAGCCCGAACCCTAACCCTAACCCTTCCCCGAAGCCTGACCCACACCCGTCCCCTAATCCTAACCCGTAAGCTAACACTAACCCGCGCCCTCACACGCACGCTCCCCCTAAAGCGTTGCCGTACCCTCACCTGGACCCTAAACCGTCCCCGTCCCCTATCCCTAACCCTAGCCCGAACCCTAACCCTAACCGTTCCCCGAAGCCTGACCCTCACCCGTCCCCTAATCCTAACCCGTACGCTAACACTAACCCGCGCCCTCACACGCACGCTCCCCCTAAAGCGTTGCCGTACCCTCACCTGGACCCTAAACCGTCCCCGTCCCCTAACCCTAACCCTAGCCCGAACCCTAACCCTAACCCTTCCCCGAAGCCTGACCCTAACCCGTCCCCTAATCCTAACCCGTACGCTAACACTAACCCGCGCCCTCACACGCACGCTCCCCCTAAAGCGTTGCCGTACCCTCACCTGGACCCTAAACCGTCCCCGTCCCCTAACCCTAACCCTAGCCCGAACCCTAACCCTAACCCTTCCCCGAAGCCTGACCCTCACCCGTCCCCTAATCCTAACCAGTACGCTCACACTAACCCGCGCCCTCACACGCACGCTCCCCCTAAAGCGTTGCCGTACCCTCACCTGGACCCTAAACCGTCCCCGTCCCCTAACCCTAACCCTAGCCCGAACCCTAACCCTAACCCTTCCCCGAAGCCTGACCCTCACCCGTTCCCTAATCCTAACCCGTACGCTAACACTAACCCGCGCCCTCACACGCACGCTCCCCCTAAAGCGTTGCCGTACCCTCACCTGGACCCTAAACCGTCCCCGTCCCCTAACCCTAACCCTAGCCCGAACCCTAACCCTAACCATTCCCCGAAGCATGACGCTCACCCGTCCCATAATCCTAACCCGTACGTTAACACTAACCCGCGCCCTCACACGCACGCTCACCCTAAAGCTTTGCCGTACCCTCACCTGGACCCTAAACCGTCCCCGTCCCCTAACCCTAACCCTAGCCCGAACCCTAACCCTAACCCTTCCCCGAAGCCTGACCCTCACCCATCCCCTAATCCTAACACGTACGCTAACACTAACCCGCGCCCTCACACGCACGCTCCCCCTAAAGCGTTGCCGTACCCTCACCTGGACCCTAAACCATCCCCGTCCCCTAACCCTAACCCTAGCCCGAACCCTAACCCTAACCCTTCCCCGAAGCCTGACCCTCACCCGTCCCCTAATCCTAAGCCGTACGCTAACACTAACCCGCGACCTCACACGCACGCTCCCCCTAAAGCGTTGCCGTACCCTCACCTGGACCCTAAACCGTCCCCGTCCCCTAACCCTAACCCTAGCCCGAACCCTAACCCTAACCCTTCTCCGAAGCCTGACCCTCACACGTCCCCTAATCCTAACCCGTACGCTAACACTAACCCGCGCCCTCACACGCACGCTCCCACTAAAGCGTTGCCGTACCATCACCTGGACCCTAAACCGTCCCCGTCCCCTAACCCTAACCCTTGCCCGAACCCTAACCCTAACCCTTCCCGGAAGCATGACCCTCACCCGTCCCATAATCCTAACCCGTACGCTAACACTAACCCGCGCCCTCACACGCACGCTCCCCCTAAAGCGTTGCCGTACCCTCACCTGGACCCTAAACCGTCCCCGTCCCCTAACCCTAACCCTAGCCCGAACCCTAAACCTAACCCTTCCCCGAAGTCTGACCCTCAAGCGTGCCCTAATCCTAACCCGTACGCTAACACTAACCCGCGCCCTCACACGCACGCTCCCCCTAAAGCGTTGCCGTACCCTCACCTGGACCCTAAACCGTCCCCGTCCCCTAACCCTAACCCTAGCCCGAACCCTAACCCTAACCATTCCCCGAAGCCTGACCCTCACCCGTACCCTAATCCTAACCCGTACGCTAACACTAACTCGCGCCCTCACATGCACGCTCCCCCTAAAGCGTTGCCGTACCCTCACCTGGACCCTAAACCGTCCCCGTCCCCTAACCCTAACCCTAGCCCGAACCCTATACCTAACCATTCCCCGAAGCATGACCCTCACCCGTCCCATAATCCTAACCCGTATGTTAACACTAACCCGCGCCCTCACACGCACGCTCCCCCTAAAGCGTTGCCGTACCCTCACCTGGACCCTAAACCGTCCCCGTCCCCTAACCCTAACCCTAGCCCGAACCCTAACCCTAACCCTTCCCCGAAGCCTGACCCTCACCCGTGCCCTAATCCTAACCCATACGCTAACACTAACCCGCGCCCTCACACGCACGCTCCCCCTAAAGCGTTGCCGTACCCTCACCTGGACCCTAAACCGTCCCCGTCCCCTAACCCTAACCCTAGCCCGAACCCTAACCCTAACCCTTCCCCGAAGCCTGACCCTCACCCGTCCCCTAATCCTAACCCGTACGCTAACACTAACCCGCGCCCTCACACGCACGCTCCCCCTAAAGCGTTGCCGAACCCTCACCTGGACCCTAAACCGTCCTCTAACCCTAACCCTAACCCTAGCCCGAACCCTAACCCTAACCCTTCCCCGAAGCCTGACCCTCAAGCGTGCCCTAATCCTAACCCGTACGCTAACACTAACCCGCGCCCTCACACGCACGCTCCCCCTAAAGCGTTGCCGTACCCTCACCTGGACCCTAAACCGTCCCCGTCCCCTAACCCTAACCCTAGCCCGAACCCTAACCCTAACCCTTCCCCGAAGCCTGACCCTCACCCGTCCCCTAATCTTAACCCGTACGCTAACACTAACCCGCGCCCTCACATGCACGCTCCCCCTAAACCGTTGCCGTACCCTCACCTGGACCCTAAACCGTCCCCGTCCCCTAACCCTAACCCTAGCCCGAACCCTATACCTAACCATTCCCCGAAGCATGACCCTCACCCGTCCCATAATCCTAACCCGTACGCTAACAATAACCTGCGCCCTCACACGCACGCTCCCCCTAAAGCGTTGCCGTACCCTCACCTGGACCCTAAACCGTCCCCGTCCCCTAACCCTAACCCTAGCCCGAACCCTAACCCTAACCCTTCCCCGAAGCCTGACCCTCACCCGTTTCCTAATCCTAACCTGTACGCTAACACTAACCCGCGCCCTCACACGCACGCTCCCCCTAAAGCGTTGCCGTACCCTCACCTGGACCCTAAACCGTCCCCGTCCCCTAACCCTAACCCTAGCCCGAACCCTAACCCTAACCCTTCCCCGAAGCCTGACCCTCACCCGTCCCCTAATCCTAACCCGTACGCTAACACTAACCCGCGCCCTCACACGCACACTCCCCCTAAAGCGTTGCCGAACCCTCACCTGGACCCTAAACCGTCCTCTAACCCTAACCCTAACCCTAGCCCGAACCCTAACCCTAACCCTTCCCCGAAGCCTGACCCTCAAGCGTGCCCTAATCCTAACCCGTACGCTAACACTAACCCGCGCCCTCACACGCACGCTCCCCCTAAAGCGTTGCCGTACCCTCACCTGGACCCTAAACCGTCCCCGTCCCCTAACCCTAACCCTAGCCCGAACCCTAACCCTAACCCTTCCCCGAAGCCTGACCCTCACCCGTCCCCTAATCTTAACCCGTACGCTAACACTAACCCGCGCCCTCACATGCACGCTCCCCCTAAACCGTTGCCGTACCCTCACCTGGACCCTAAACCGTCCCCGTCCCCTAACCCTAACCCTAGCCCGAACCCTATACCTAACCATTCCCCGAAGCATGACCCTCACCCGTCCCATAATCCTAACCCGTACGCTAACACTAACCTGCGCCCTCACACGCACGCTCCCCCTAAAGCGTTGCCGTACCCTCACCTGGACCCTAAACCGTCCCCGTCCCCTAACCCTAACCCTAGCCCGAACCCTAACCCTAACCCTTCCCCGAAGCCTGACCCTCACCCGTTCCCTAATCCTAACCTGTACGCTAACACTAACCCGCGCCCTCACACGCACGCTCCCCCTAAAGCGTTGCCGTACCCTCACCTGGACCCTAAACCGTCCCCGTCCCCTAACCCTAACCCTAGCCCGAACCCTAACCCTAACCATTCCCCGAAGCATGACCCTCACCCGTCCCATAATCCTAACCCGTACGCTAACACTAACCCGCGCCCTCACACGCACGCTCCCCCTAAAGCGTTGCCGTACCCTCACCTGGACCCTAAACCGTCCCCGTCCCCTAACCCTAACCCTAGCCCGAACCCTAACCCTAACCCTTCCCCGAAGCCTGACCCTCACCCGTCCCCTAATCCTAACCCGTACGCTAACACTAACCTGCGCCCTCACACGCACGCTCCCCCTAAAGCGTTGCCGTACCCTCACCTGGACCCTAAACCGTCCCCGTCCCCTAACCCTAACCCTAGCCCGAACCCTAACCCTAACCCTTCCCCGAAGCCTGACCCTCACACGTCCCCTAATCCTAACCCGTACGCTAACACTAACCCGCGCCCTCACACGCACGCTCCCCCTAAAGCGTTGCCGTACCCTCACCTGGACCCTAAACCGTCCACATCCCCTAACCCTAACCCTAGCCCGAACCCTAACCCTAACCCTTCCCCGAAGCCTGACCCTCACCCGTGCCCTAATCCTAACCCGTACGCTAACACTAACCCGCGCCCTCACACGCACGCTCCCCCTAAAGCGTTGCCGTACCCTCACCTGGATCCTAAACCGTCCCCGTCCCCTAACCCTAACCCTAGCCCGAACCCTAACCCTAACCCTTCCCCGAAGCCTGACCCTCACCCGTCCCCTAATCCTAACCCGTACGCTAACACTAACCCGCGCCCTCACACGCACGCTCCCCCTAAAGCGTTGCCGTACCCTCACCTGGACCCTAAACCGTCCCCGTCCCCTAACCCTAACCCTAGCCCGAACCCTAACCCTAACCCTTCCCCGAAGCATGACCCTCACCCGTTCCCTAATCCTAACCCGTACGCTAACACTAACCCGCGCCCTCACACGCACGCTCCCCCTAAAGCGTTGCCGTACCCTCACCTGGACCCTAAACCGTCCCCGTCCCCTAACCCTAACCCTAGCCCGAACCCTAACCCTAACCATTCCCCGAAGCATGACCCTCACCCGTCCCCTAATCCTAACCCGTACGCTAACACTAACCCGCGCCCTCACACGCACGCTCCCCCTAAAGCGTTGCCGTACCCTCACCTGGACCCTAAACCGTCCCCGTCCCCTAACCCTAACCCTAGCCCGAACCCTAACCCTAACCATTCCCCGAAGCATGACGCTCACCCGTCCCATAATCCTAACCCGTACGTTAACACTAACCCGCGCCCTCACACGCACGCTCACCCTAAAGCGTTGCCGTACCCTCACCTGGACCCTAAACCGTCCCCGTCCCCTAACCCTAACCCTAGCCCGAACCCTAACCCTAACCCTTCCCCGAAGCCTGACCCTCACCCGTCCCCTAATCCTAACCCGTACGCTAACACTAACCCGCGCCCTCACACGCACGCTCCCGCTAAAGCGTTGCCGTACCCTCACCTGGACCCTAAACCGTCCCCGTCCCCTAACCCTAACCCTAGCCCGAACCCTAACCCTAACCCTTCCCCGAAGCCTGACCCTCACCCGTCCCCTAATCCTAACCCGTACGCTAACACTAACCCGCGCCCTCACACGCACGCTCCCCCTAAAGCGTTGCTATACCCTCACCTGGACCCTAAACCGTCCCCGTCCCCTAACCCTAACCCTAGCCCAAACCCTAACCCTGACACTTCCCCGAAGCCTGACCCTCACCCGTCCACTAATCCTAACCCGTACGCTAACACTAACCCGCGCCCTCACACACACGCGCCCCCGAAAGCGTTGCCGTACCCTCACCTGGACCCTAAACCGTCCCCGTCCCCTAACCCTAACCCTAGACCGAACCCTAACCCTAACCCTTCCCCGAAGCCTGACCCTCACCCGTGCCCTAATCCTAACCCGTACGCTAAAACTAACCCGCGCCCTCACACGCACGCTCCCCCTAAAGCGTTGCCGTACCCTCACCTGGACCCTAAACCGTCCCCGTCCCCTAACCCTAACCCTAGCCCGAACCCTAACCCTAACCCTTCCCCGAAGCCTGACCCTCACCCGTCCCCTAATCCTAACCCGTACGCTAACACTAACCCGCGCCCTCACACGCACACTCCCCCTAAAGCGTTGCCGAACCCTCACCTGGACCCTAAACCGTCCTCTAACCCTAACCCTAACCCTAGCCCGAACCCTAACCCTAACCCTTCCCCGAAGCCTGACCCTCAAGCGTGCCCTAATCCTAACCCGTACGCTAACACTAACCCGCGCCCTCACACGCACGCTCCCCCTAAAGCGTTGCCGTACCCTCACCTGGACCCTAAACCGTCCCCGTCCCCTAACCCTAACCCTAGCCCGAACCCTAACCCTAACCCTTCCCCGAAGCCTGACCCTCACCCGTCCCCTAATCTTAACCCGTACGCTAACACTAACCCGCGCCCTCACATGCACGCTCCCCCTAAACCGTTGCCGTACCCTCACCTGGACCCTAAACCGTCCCCGTCCCCTAACCCTAACCCTAGCCCGAACCCTATACCTAACCATTCCCCGAAGCATGACCCTCACCCGTCCCATAATCCTAACCCGTACGCTAACACTAACCTGCGCCCTCACACGCACGCTCCCCCTAAAGCGTTGCCGTACCCTCACCTGGACCCTAAACCGTCCCCGTCCCCTAACCCTAACCCTAGCCCGAACCCTAACCCTAACCCTTCCCCGAAGCCTGACCCTCACCCGTTTCCTAATCCTAACCTGTACGCTAACACTAACCCGCGCCCTCACACGCACGCTCCCCCTAAAGCGTTGCCGTACCCTCACCTGGACCCTAAACCGTCCCCGTCCCCTAACCCTAACCCTAGCCCGAACCCTAACCCTAACCCTTCCCCGAAGCCTGACCCTCACCCGTCCCCTAATCCTAACCCGTACGCTAACACTAACCCGCGCCCTCACACGCACACTCCCCCTAAAGCGTTGCCGAACCCTCACCTGGACCCTAAACCGTCCTCTAACCCTAACCCTAACCCTAGCCCGAACCCTAACCCTAACCCTTCCCCGAAGCATGACCCTCACACGTCCCCTAATCCTAACCCGTACGCTAACACTAACCCGCGCCCTCACACGCACGCTCCCCCTAAAGCGTTGCCGTACCCTCACCTGGACCCTAAACCGTCCCCATCCCCTAACCCTAACCCTAGCCCGAACCCTAACCCTAACCCTTCCCCGAAGCCTGACCCTCACCCGTGCCCTAATCCTAACCCGTACGCTAACACTAACCCGCGCCCTCACACGCACGCTCCCCCTAAAGCGTTGCCGTACCCTCACCTGGATCCTAAACCGTCCCCGTCCCCTAACCCTAACCCTAGCCCGAACCCTAACCCTAACCCTTCCCCGAAGCCTGACCCTCACCCGTCCCCTAATCCTAACCCGTACGCTAACACTAACCCGCGCCCTCACACGCACGCTCCCCCTAAAGCGTTGCCGTACCCTCACCTGGACCCTAAACCGTCCCCGTCCCCTAACCCTAACCCTAGCCCGAACCCTAACCCTAACCCTTCCCCGAAGCATGACCCTCACCCGTTCCCTAATCCTAACCCGTACGCTAACACTAACCCGCGCCCTCACACGCACGCTCCCCCTAAAGCGTTGCCGTACCCTCACCTGGACCCTAAACCGTCCCCGTCCCCTAACCCTAACCCTAGCCCGAACCCTAACCCTAACCATTCCCCGAAGCATGACGCTCACCCGTCCCATAATCCTAACCCGTACGTTAACACTAACCCGCGCCCTCACACGCACGCTCACCCTAAAGCTTTGCCGTACCCTCACCTGGACCCTAAACCGTCCCCGTCCCCTAACCCTAACCCTAGCCCGAACCCTAACCCTAACCCTTCCCCGAAGCCTGACCCTCACCCGTCCCCTAATCCTAACACGTACGCTAACACTAACCCGCGCCCTCACACGCACGCTCCCCCTAAAGCGTTGCCGTACCCTCACCTGGACCCTAAACCATCCCCGTACCCTAACCCTAACCCTAGCCCGAACCCTAACCCTAACCCTTCCCCGAAGCCTGACCCTCACCCGTCCCCTAATCCTAACCCGTACGCTAACACTAACCCGCGCCCTCACACGCACGCTCCCGCTAAAGCGTTGCCGTACCCTCACCTGGACCCTAAACCGTCCCCGTCCCCTAACCCTAACCCTAGCCCGAACCCTAACCCTAACCCTTCTCCGAAGCCTGACCCTCACACGTCCCCTAATCCTAACCCGTACGCTAACACTAACCCGCGCCCTCACACGCACGCTCCCACTAAAGCGTTGCCGTACCATCACCTGGACCCTAAACCGTCCCCGTCCCCTAACCCTAACCCTTGCCCGAACCCTAACCCTAACCCTTCCCCGAAGCATGACCCTCACCCGTCCCATAATCCTAACCCGTACGCTAACACTAACCCGCGCCCTCACACGCACGCTCCCCCTAAAGCGTTGCCATACCCTCACCTGGACCCTAAACCGTCCCCGTCCCCTAACCCTAACCCTAGCCCGATCCCTAACCCTAACCCTTCCCCGAAGTCTGACCCTCAAGCGTGCCCTAATCCTAACCCGTACGCTAACACTAACCCGCGCCCTCACACGCACGCTCCCCCTAAAGCGTTGCCGTACCCTCACCTGGACCCTAAACCGTCCCCGTCCCCTAACCCTAACCCTAGCCCGAACCCTAACCCTAACCATTCCCCGAAGCCTGACCCTCACCCGTACCCTAATCCTAACCCGTACGCTAACACTAACCCGCGCCCTCACATGCACGCTCCCCCTAAAGCGTTGCCGTACCCTCACCTGGACCCTAAACCGTCCCCGTCCCCTAACCCTAACCCTAGCCCGAACCCTATACCTAACCATTCCCTGAAGCATGACCCTCACCCGTCCCATAATCCTAACCCGTACGTTAACACTAACCCGCGCCCTCACACGCACGCTCCCCCTAAAGCGTTGCCGTACCCTCACCTGGACCCTAAACCGTCCCCGTCCCCTAACCCTAACCCTAGCCCGAACCCTAACCCTAACCCTTCCCCGAAGCCTGACCCTCACCCGTCCCCTAATCCTAACCCATACGCTAACACTAACCCGCGCCCTCACACGCACGCTCCCCCTAAAGCGTTGCCGTACCCTCACCTGGACCCTAAACCGTCCCCGTCCCCTAACCCTAACCCTAGCCCGAACCCTAACCCTAACCCTTCCCCGAAGCCTGACCCTCACCCGTCCCCTAATCCTAACCCGTACGCTAACACTAACCCGCGCCCTCACACGCACGCTCCCCCTAAAGCGTTGCCGTACCCTCACCTGGACCCTAAACCGTCCCCGTCCCCTAACCCTAACCCTAGCCCGAACCCTAACCCTAACCCTTCTCCGAAGCCTGACCCTCACACGTCCCCTAATCCTAACCCGTACGCTAACACTAACCCGCGCCCTCACACGCACGCTCCCCCTAAAGCGTTGCCGTACCATCACCTGGACCCTAAACCGTCCCCGTCCCCTAACTCTAACCCTTGCCCGAACCCTAACCCTAACCCTTCCCCGAAGCATGACCCTCACCCGTCCCATAATCCTAACCCGTACGCTAACACTAACCCGCGCCCTCACACGCACGCTCCCCCTAAAGCGTTGCCGTACCCTCACCTGGACCCTAAACCGTCCCAGTCCCCTAACCCTAACCCTAGCCCGAACCCTAACCCTAACCCTTCCCCGAAGCCTGACCCTCACCCGTCCCCTAATCCTAACCCGTACGCTAACACTAACCCGCGCCCTCACACGCACGCTCCCCCTAAAGCGTTGCCGTACCCTCACCTGGACCCTAAACCGTCCCCGTCCCCTAACCCTAACCCTAGCCCGAACCCTAACCCTAACCCTTCCCCGAAGCCTGACCCTCACCCGTCCCCTAATCCTAACCCGTACGCTAACACTAACCCGCGCCCTCACATGCACGCTCCCCCTAAAGCGTTGCCGTACCCTCACCTGGACCCTAAACCGTCCCCGTCCCCTAACCCTAACCCTAGCCCGAACCCTATACCTAACCATTCCCCGAAGCATGACCCTCACCCGTCCCATAATCCTAACCCGTACGCTAACACTAACCTGCGCCCTCACACGCACGCTCCCCCTAAAGCGTTGCCGTACCCTCACCTGGACCCTAAACCGTCCCCGTCCCCTAACCCTAACCCTAGCCCGAACCCTAACCCTAACCCTTCCCCGAAGCCTGATCCTAACCCGTACGCTAACACTAACCCGCGCCCTCACACGCACGCTCCCCCTAAAGCGTTGCCGTACCCTCACCTGGACCCTAAACCGTCCCCGTCCCCTAACCCTAACCCTAGCCCGAACCCTAACCCTAACCATTCCCCGAAGCATGACCCTCACCCGTCCCATAATCCTAACCCGTACGCTAACACTAACCCGCGCCCTCACACGCACGCTCCACCTAAAGCGTTGCCGTACCCTCACCTGGACCCTAAACCGTCCCCGTCCCCTAACCCTAACCCTAGCCCGAACCCTAACCCTAACCCTTCCCCGAAGCCTGACCCTCACCCGTCCCCTAATCCTAACCCGTACGCTAACACTAACCTGCGCCCTCACACGCACGCTCCCCCTAAAGCGTTGCCGTACCCTCACCTGGACCCTAAACCGTCCCCGTCCCCTAACCCTAACCCTAGCCCGAACCCTAACCCTAACCCTTCCCCGAAGCCTGACCCTCACCCGTGCCCTAATCCTAACCCGTACGCTAACACTAACCCGCGCCCTCACACGCACGCTCCCCCTAAAGCGTTGCCGTACCCTCACCTGGATCTTAAACCGTCCCCGTCCCCTAACCCTAACCCTAGCCCGAACCCTAACCCTAACCCTTCCCCGAAGCCTGACCCTCACCCGTCCCCTAATCCTAACCCGTACGCTAACACTAACCCGCGCCCTCACACGCACGCTCCCCCTAAAGCGTTGCCGTACCCTCACCTGGACCCTAAACCGTCCCCGTCCCCTAACCCTAACCCTAGCCCGAACCCTAACCCTAACCCTTCCCCGAAGCATGACCCTCACCCGTTCCCTAATCCTAACCCGTACGCTAACACTAACCCGCGCCCTCACACGCACGCTCCCCCTAAAGCGTTGCCGTACCCTCACCTAGACCCTAAACCGTCCCCGTCCCCTAACCCTAACCCTAGCCCGAACCCTAACCCTAACCATTCCCCGAAGCATGACCCTCACCCGTCCCCTAATCCTAACCCGTACGCTAACACTAACCCGCGCCCTCACACGCACGCTCCCCCTAAAGCGTTGCCGTACCCTCACCTGGACCCTAAACCTTCCCCATCCCCTAACCCTAACCCTAGCCCGAACCCTAACCCTAACCCTTCCCCGAAGCCTGACCCTCACCCGTCCCCTAATCCTACCCCGTACGCTAACACTAACCCGCGCCCTCACACGCACGCTCCCCCTAAAGCGTTGCCGTACCCTCACCTGGACCCTAAACCGTCCCCGTCCCCTAACCCTAACCCTAGCCCGAACCCTAACCCTAACCCTTCCCCGAAGCCTGACCCTCACCCGTGCCCTAATCCTAACCCGTACGCTAACACTAACCCGCGCCCTCACACGCACGCTCCCCCTAAAGCGTTGCCGTACCCTCACCTGGACCCTAAACCGTCCCCGTCCCCTAACCCTAACCCTAGCCCGAACCCTAACCCTAACCATTCCCCGAAGCATGACCCTCACCCGTCCCATAATCCTAACCCGTACGCTAACACTAACCCGCGCCCTCACATACACGCTCCCCCTAAAGCGTTGCCGTACCCTCACCTGGACCCTAAACCGTCCCCGTCCCCTAACCCTAACCCTAGCCCGAACCCTAACCCTAACCCTTCCCCGAAGCCTGACCCTCACCCGTTCCCTAATCCTAACCTGTAGGCTAACACTAACACGCGCCCTCACACGCACGCTCCCCCTAAAGCGTTGCCGTACCCTCACCTGGACCCTAAACCGTCCCCGTCCCCTAACCCTAACCCTAGCCCGAACCCTAACCCTAACCATTCCCCGAAGCATGACCCTCACCCGTCCCATAATCCTAACCCGTACGCTAACACTAACCCGCGCCCTCACACGCACGCTCCCCCTAAAGCGTTGCCGTACCCTCACCTGGACCCTAAACCGTCCCCGTCCCCTAACCCTAACCCTAGCCCGAACCCTAACCCTAACCCTTCCCCGAAGCCTGACCCTCACCCGTCCCCTAAACCTAACCCGTACACTAACACTAACCCGCGCCCTCACACGCACGCTCCCCCTAAAGCGTTGCCGTACCCTCACCTGGACCCTAAACCGTCCCCGTCCCCTAACCCTAACCCTAGCCCGAACCCTAACCCTAACCCTTCCCCGAAGCCTGACCCTCACCCGTGCCCTAATCCTAACCCGTACGCTAACACTAACCCGCGCCCTCACACGCACGCTCGCTCTAAAGCGTTGCCGTACCCTCACCTGGACCCTAAACCGTCCCCGTCCCCTAACCCTAACCCTAGCCCGAACCCTAACCCTAACCCTTCCCCGAAGCCTGACCCTCACCCGTCCCCTAATCCTAACCCGTACGCTAACACTAACCCGCGCCCTCACACGCACGCTCCCCCTAAAGCGTTGCCGTACCCTCACTTGGACCCTAAACCGTCCCCGTCCCCTAACCCTAACCCTAGCCCGAACCCTAACCCTAACCCTTCCCCGAAGCCTGACCCTCACCCGTGCCCTAATCCTAACCCGTACGCTAACACTAACCCGCGCCCTCACACGCACGCTCCCCCTAAAGCGTTGCCGTACCCTCACCTGGACCCTAAACCGTCCCCGTCCCCTAACCCTAACCCTAGCCCGAACCCTAACCCTAACCCTTCCCCGAAGCCTGACCCTCACCCGTGCCCTAATCCTAACCCGTACGCTAACACTAACCCGCGCCCTCACACGCACGCTCCCCCTAAAGCGTTGCCGTACCCTCACCTGGACCCTAAACCGTCCCCGTCCCCTAACCCTAACCCTAGCCCGAACCCTAACCCTAACCCTTCCCCGAAGCCTGACCCTCACCCGTCCCCTAATCCTAACCCGTACGCTAACACTAACCCGCGCCCTCACACGCACGCTCCCCCTAAAGCATTGCCGTACCCTCACCTGGACCCTAAACCGTCCCCTAACCCTAACCCTAACCCTAGCCCGAACCCTAACCCTAACCCTTCCCCGAAGCCTGACCCTCACCAGTCCCATAATCTTATCCCGTACGCTAACACTAACCCGCGCCCTCACACGCACGCTCCCCCTAAAGCGTTGCCGTACCCTCACCTGGACCCTAAACCGTCCCCGTCCCCTAACCCTAACCCTAGCCCGAACCCTAACCCTAACCCTTCCCCGAAGCCTGACCCTCACCCGTGCCCTAATCCTAACCCGTACGCTCACACTAACCCGCGCCCTCACACGCACGCTCCCCCTAAATCATTGCCGTACCCTCACCTGGACCCTAAACCGTCCCCGTGCCCTAACCCTAACCCTAGCCCGAACCCTAACCCTAACCCTTCCCCGAAGCCTGACCCTCACCCGTCCCCTAATCCTAACCCGTACGCTAACACTAACCCGCGCCCTCACACGCACGCTCCCCCTAAAGCGTTGCCGTACCCTCACCTGGACCCTAAACCGTCCCCGTCCCCTAACCCTAACCCTAGCCCAAACCCTAACCCTAACCCTTCCCCGAAGCCTGACCCTCACCCGTCCCCTAATCCTAACCCGTACGCTCACGCTACCTGCGCCCTCTCACGCACGCTCCCCCTAAAGCGTTGCCGTACCCTCACCTGGACCCTAAACCGTCCCCGTCCCCTAACCCTAACCCTAGCCCGAACCCTAACCCTAACCCTTCCCCGAAGCCTGACCCTCACCTGTCCCCTAATCCTAACCCGTACGCTAACACTAACCCGCGCCCTCACACGCACGCTCCCCCTAAAGCGTTGCCGTACCCTCACCTGGACCCTAAACCGTCCCCGTCCCCTAACCCTAACCCTAGCCCGAACCCTAACCCTAACCCTTCCCCGAAGCCTGACCCTCAGCCGTGCCCTAATCCTAACCCGTACGCTAACCCTAACCCGCGCCCTCACACGCACGCTCCCCCTAAAGCGTTGCCGTACCCTCACCTGGACCCTAAACCGTCCCCGTCCCCTAACCCTAACCCTAGCCCGAACCCTAACCCTAACCCTTCCCCGAAGCCTGACCCTCACCCGTCCCCTAAACCTAACCCGTACGCTAACACTAACCCGCGCCCTCACACGCACGCTCCCCCTAAAGCGTTGCCGTACCCTCACCTGGACCCTAAACCGTCCCCGTCCCCTAACCCTAACCCTAGCCCGAACCCTAACCCTAACCCTTCCCCGAAGCCTGACCCTCACCCGTCCCCTAAACCTAACCCGTACGCTAACACTAACCCGCGCCCTCACACGCACGCTCCCCCTAAAGCGTTGCCGTACCCTCACCTGGACCCTAAACCGTCCCCGTCCCCTAACCCTAACCCTAGCCCGAACCCTAACCCTAACCCTTCCCCGAAGCCTGACCCTCACCCGTCCCCTAATCCTAACCCGTACGCTAACACTAACACGCGCCCTCACACGCACGCTCCCCCTAAAGCGTTGCCGTACCCTCACCTGGACCCTAAACCGTCCCCGTCCCCTAACCCTAACCCTAGCCCGAACCCTAACCCTAACCCTTCCCCGAAGCCTGACCCTCACCCGTCCCCTAATCCTAACCCGTACGCTAACACTAACCCGCGCCCTCACACGCACGCTCCCCCTAAAGCATTGCCGTAGCCTCACCTGGACCCTAAACCGTCCCCGTCCCCTAACCCTAACCCTAGCCCGAACCCTAACCCTAACCATTCCCCGAAGCATGACCCTCACCCGTCCCATAATCCTAACCCGTACGCTAACACTAACCCGCGCCCTCACACGCACGCTCACCCTAAAGCGTTGCCGTACCCTCACCTGGACCCTAAACCGTCCCCGTCCCCTAACCCTAACCCTAGCCCGAACCCTAACCCTAACCCTTCCCCGAAGCCTGACCCTCACCCGTCCCCTAATCCTAACCCGTACGCTAACACTAACCCGCGCCCTCACACGCACGCTCCCCCTAAAGCGTTGCCGTACCCTCACCTGGACCCTAAACCGTCCCCGTCCCCTAACCCTAACCCTAGCCCGAACCCTAACCCTAACACTTTCCCGAAGCCTGACCCTCACACGTGCCCTAATCCTAACCCGTACGCTAACACTAACGCGCGCCCTCACACGCACGCTCCCCCTAATGCGTTGCCGTACCCTCACCTGGACCCTAAACCGTCCCCGTCCCCTAACCCTAACCCTAGCCCGAACCCTAAACCTAACCATTCCCCGAAGCCTGACCCTCACCCGTCCCCTAATCCTAACCCGTACGCTAACACTAACCCGCGCCCTAACACGCACTCTCACCCTAAAGCGTTGCCGTACCCTCACCTGGACCCTAAACCGTCCCCGTCCCCTAACCCTAACCCTAGCCCGAACCCTAACCCTACCCCTTCCCCGAAGCCTGACCCTCACCTGTCCCCTAATCCTAACCCGTACGCTAACACTAACCCGCGCCCTCACACGCACGCTCCCCCTAAAGCGTTGCCGTACCCTCACCTGGACCCTAAACCGTCCCCGTCCCCTAACCCTAACCCTAGCCCGAACCCTAACCCTAACCCTTCCCCGAAGCCTGACCCTCACCCGTGCCCTAATCCTAACCCGTACGCTAACACTAACCCGCGCCCTCACACGCACGCTCCCCCTAAAGCGTTGCCGTACCCTCACCTGGACCCTAAACCGTCCCCGTCCCCTAACCCTAACCCTAGCCCGAACCCTAACCCTAACCCTTCCCCGAAGCCTGACCCTCACCCGTCCCCTAATCCTAACCCGTACGCTAACACTAACCCGCGCCCTCACACGCACTCTCGCTCTAAAGCGTTGCCGTACCCTCACCTGGACCCTAAACCGTCCCCGTCCCCTAACCCTAACCCTAGCCCGAACCCTAACCCTAACCCTTCCCCGAAGCCTGACCCTCACCCGTGCCCTAATCCTAACCCGTACGCTAACACTAACCCGCGCCCTCACACGCACGCTCCCCCTAAAGCGTTGCCGTACCCTCACCTGGACCCTAAACCGTCCCCGTCCCCTAACCCTAACCCTAGCCCGAACCCTAACCCTAACCCTTCCCCGAAGCCTGACCCTCACCCGTCCCCTAATCCTAACCCGTACGCTAACACTAACCCGCGCCCTCACACGCACGCTCACACTAAAGCGTTGCCGTACCCTCACCTGGACCCTAAACCGTCCCCGTCCCCTAACCCTAACCCTAGCCCGAACCCTAACCCTAACCCTTCCCCGAAGCCTGACCCTCACCCGGGCCCTAATCCTAACCCGTACGCTAACACTAACCCGCGCCCTCACACGCACGCTCCCCCTAAAGCGTTGCCGTACCCTCACCTGGACCCTAAACCGTCCCCGTCCCCTAACCCTAACCCTAGCCCGAACCCTAACCCTAACCCTTCCCCGAAGCCTGACCCTCACCCGTCCCCTAATCCTAACCCGTACGCTCACGCTACCTGCGCCCTCACACGCACGCTCCCCGTAAAGCGTTGCCGTACCCTCACCTGGACCCTAAACCGGCCCCGTCCCCTAACCCTAACCCTAGCCCGAACCCTAACCCTAACCCTTCCCCGAAGCCTGACCCTCACCTGTCCCCTAATCCTAACCCGTACGCTAACACTAACCCGCGCCCTCACACGCACGCTCCCCCTAAAGCGTTGCCGTACCCTCACCTGGACCCTAAACCGTCCCCGTCCCCTAACCCTAACCCTAGCCCGAACCCTAACCCTAACCCTTCCCCGAAGCCTGACCCTCAGCCGTGCCCTAATCCTAACCCGTACGCTAACCCTAACCCGCGCCCTCACACGCACGCTCCCCCTAAAGCGTTGCCGTACCCTCACCTGGACCCTAAACCGTCCCCGTCCCCTAACCCTAACCCTAGCCCGAACCCTAACCCTAACCCTTCCCCGAAGCCTGACCCTCACCCGTCCCCTAAACCTAACCCGTACGCTAACACTAACCCGCGCCCTCACACGCACGCTCCCCCTAAAGCGTTGCCGTACCCTCACCTGGACCCTAAACCGTCCCCGTGCCCTAACCCTAACCCTAGTCCGAACCCTAACCCTAACCCTTCCCCGAAGCCTGACCCTCACCCGTCCCCTAAACCTAACCCGTACGCTAACACTAACCCGCGCCCTCACACGCACGCTCCCCCTAAAGCGTTGCCGTACCCTCACCTGGACCCTAAACCGTCCCCGTCCCCTAACCCTAACCCTAGACCGAACCCTAACCCTAACCCTTCCCCGAAGCCTGACCCTCACCCGGGCCCTAATCCTAACCCGTACGCTAACACTAACACGCGCCCTCACACGCACGCTCCCCCTAAAGCGTTGCCGTACCCTCACCTGGACCCTAAACCGTCCCCGTCCCCTAACCCTAACCCTAGCCCGAACCCTAACCCTAACCCTTCCCCGAAGCCTGACCCTCACCCGGGCCCTAATCCTAACCCGTACGCTAACACTAACCCGCGCCCTCACACGCACGCTCCCCCTAAAGCGTTGCCGTACCCTCACCTGGACCCTAAACCGTCCCCGTCCCCTACCCTAACCCTAGCCCCAACCCTAACCCTAACCCTTCCCCGAAGCCTGACCCTCACCCGTGCCCTAATCCTAACCCGTACGCTAACACTAACCCGCGCCCTCACACGCACGCTCCCCCTAAAGCGTTGCCATACCCTCACCTGGACCCTAAACCGTCCCCGTCCCCTAACCCTAACCGTACCCCGAACCCTAACCCTAACCCTTCCCCGAAGCCTGACCCTCACCCGTCCCCTAATCCTAACCCGTACGCTAACACTAACCCGCGCCCTCACACGCACGCTCCCCCTAAAGCGTTGCCGTACCCTCACCTGGACCCTAAACCATCCCCGTCCCCTAACCCTAACCCTAGCCCGAACCCTAACCCTAACCCTTCCCCGAAGCCTGACCCTCACCCGTGCCCTAATCCTAACCCGTACGCTCACACTAACCCGCGCCCTCACACGCACGCTCCCCCTAAAACATTGCCGTACCCTCACCTGGACCCTAAACCGTCCCCGTGCCCTAACCCTAACCCTAGCCCGAACCCTAACCCTAACCCTTCCCCGAAGCCTGACCCTCACCCGTCCCCTAATCCTAACCCGTACGCTAACACTAACCCGCGCCCTCACACGCACGCTCCCCCTAAAGCGTTGCCGTACCCTCACCTGGACCCTAAACCGTCCCCGTCCCCTAACCCTAACCCTAGCCCGAACCCTAACCCTAACCCTTCCCCGAAGCCTGACCCTCACCCGTCCCCTAATCCTAACCCGTACGCTCACGCTACCTGCGCCCTCACACGCACGCTCCCCCTAAAGCGTTTCCGTACCCTCACCTGGACCCTAAACCGGCCCCGTCCCCTAACCCTAACCCTAGCCCGAACCCTAACCCTAACCCTTCCCCGAAGCCTGACCCTCACCTGTCCCCTAATCCTAACCCGTACGCTAACACTAACCCACGCCCTCACACGCACGCTCCCCCTAAAGCGTTGCCGTACCCTCACCTGGACCCTAAACCGTCCCCGTCCCCTAACCCTAACCCTAGCCCGAACCCTAACCCTAACCCTTCCCCGAAGCCTGACCCTCAGCCGTGCCCTAATCCTAACCCGTACGCTAACACTAACCCGCGCCCTCACACGCACGCTCCCCCTAAAGCGTTGCCGTACCCTCACCTGGACCCTAAACCGTCCCCGTCCCCTAACCCTAACCCTAGCCCGAACCCTAACCCTAACCCTTCCCCGAAGCCTGACCCTCACCCGTCCCCTAAACCTAACCCGTACGCTAACACTAACCCGCGCCCTCACACGCACGCTCCCCCTAAAGCGTTGCCGTACCCTCACCTGGACCCTAAACCGTCCCCGTCCCCTAACCCTAACCGTACCCCGAACCCTAACCCTAACCCTTCCCCGAAGCCTGACCCTCACCCGTCCCCTAATCCTAACCCGTACGCTAACACTAACCCGCGCCCTCACACGCACGCTCGCTCTAAAGCGTTGCCGTACCCTCACCTGGACCCTAAACCGTCCCCGTCCCCTAACCCTAACCCTAGCCCGAACCCTAACCCTAACCCTTCCCCGAAGCCTGACCCTCACCCGTGCCCTAATCCTAACCCGTACGCTAACAATAACCCGCGCCCTCACACGCACGCTCGCTCTAAAGCGTTGCCGTACCCTCACCTGGACCCTAAACCGTCCCCGTCCCCTAACCCTAACCCTAGCCCGAACCCTAACCCTAACCCTTCCCCGAAGCCTGACCCTCACCCGTCCCCTAATCCTAACCCGTACGCTAATACTAACGCGCGCCCTCACACGCACGCTCCCCCTAAAGCGTTGCTGTACCCTCACCTGGACCCTAAACCGTCCCCGTCCCCTAACCCTAACCCTAGCCCGAACCCTAACCCTAACCCTTCCCCGAAGCCTGACCCGCACCCGTCCCCTAATCCTAACACGTACGCTAACACTAACCCGTGCCCTCACACGCACGCTCCCCCTAAAGCGTTGCCGTACCCTCACCTGGACCCTAAACCGTCCCCGTCCCCTAACCCTAACCCTAGCCCGAACCCTAACCCTAACCCTTCCCCGAAGCCTGACCCTCACCCGTGCCCTAATCCTAACCCGTACGCTAACACTAACACGCGCCCTCACACGCACGCTCCCCCTAAAGCGTTGCCGTACCCTCACCTGGACCCTAAACCGTCCCCGTCCCCTAACCCTAACCCTAGCCCGAACCCTAACCCTAACACTTCCCCGAAGCCTGACCCTCACCCGTCCCTTAATCCTAACCCGTACGCTAACACTAACCCGCGCCCTCACACGCACGCTCCCCCTAAAGCATTGCCGTACCCTCACCTGGACCCTAAACCGTCCCCGTCCCCTAACCCTAACCCTAGCCCGAACCCTAACCCTAACCATTCCCCGAAGCATGACCCTCACCCGTCCCATAATCCTAACCCGTACGCTAACACTAACCCGCGCCCTCACACGCACGCTCACCCTAAAGCGTTGCCGTACCCTCACCTGGACCCTAAACCGTCCCCGTCCCCTAACCCTAACCCTAGCCCGAACCCTAACCCTAACCCTTTCCCGAAGCCTGACCCTCACCCGTGCCCTAATCCTAACCCGTACGCTAACACTAACGCGCGCCCTCACACGCACGCTCCCCCTAATGCGTTGCCGTACCCTCACCTGGACCCTAAACCGTCCCCTAACCCTAACCCTAACCCTAGCCCGAACCCTAACCCTAACCCTTCCCCGAAGCCTGACCCTCACCCGTCCCCTAATCCTAACCCGTACGCTAACACTAACCCGCGCCCTAACACGCACGCTCACCCTAAAGCGTTGCCGTACCCTCACCTGGACCCTAAACCGTCCCCGTCCCCTAACCCTAACCCTAGCCCGAACCCTAACCCTAACCCTTCCCCGAAGCCTGACCCTCAACTGTCCCCTAATCCTAACCCGTACGCTAACACTAACCCGCGCCCTCACACGCACGCTCCCCCTAAAGCGTTGCCGTACCCTCACCTGGACCCTAAACCGTCCCCGTCCCCTAACCCTAACCGTACCCCGAACCCTAACCCTAACACTTCCCCGAAGCCTGACCCTCACCCGTCCCCTAATCCTAACCCGTACGCTAACACTAACCTGCGCCCTCACACGCACGCTCGCTCTAAAGCGTTGCCGTACCCTCACCTGGACCCTAAACCGTCCCCGTCCCCTAACCCTAACCCTAGCCCGAACCCTAACCCTAACCCTTCCCCGAAGCCTGACCCTCACCCGTGCCCTAATCCTAACCCGTACGCTAACAATAACCCGCGCCCTCACACGCACGCTCGCTCTAAAGCGTTGCCGTACCCTCACCTGGACCCTAAACCGTCCCCGTCCCCTAACCCTAACCCTAGCCCGAACCCTAACCCTAACCCTTCCCCGAAGCCTGACCCTCACCCGTCCCCGAATCCTAACCCGTACGCTAACACTAACTCGCGCCCTCACACACACGCTCCCCCTAAAGCGTTGCTGTACCCTCACCTGGACCCTAAACCGTCCCCGTCCCCTAACCCTAACCCTAGCCCGAACCCTAACCCTAACCCTTCCCCGAAGCCTGACCCGCACCCGTCCCCTAATCCTAACACGTACGCTAACACTAACCCGCGCCCTCACACGCACGCTCCCCCTAAAGCGTTGCCGTACCCTCACCTGGACCCTAAACCGTCCCCGTGCCCTAACCCTAACCCTAGCCCGAACCCTAACCCTAACCCTTCCCCGAAGCCTGACCCTCACCCGTGCCCTAATCCTAACCCGTACGCTAACACTAACCCGCGCCCTCACACGCACGCTCCCCCTAAAGCGTTGCCGTACCCTCACCTGGACCCTAAACCGTCCCCGTCCCCTAACCCTAACCCTAGCCCGAACCCTAACCCTAACCCTTCCCCGAAGCCTGACCCTCACCCGTCCCCTAATCCTAACCCGTACGCTAACACTAACCCGCGCCCTCACACGCACGCTCCCCCTAAAGCATTGCCGTACCCTCACCTGGACCCTAAACCGTCCCCGTCCCCTAACCCTAACCCTAGCCCGAACCCTAACCCTAACCATTCCCCGAAGCATGACACTCACCCGTCCCATAATCCTAACCCGTACGCTAACACTAACTCGCGCCCTCACACGCACGCTCACCCTAAAGCGTTGCCGTACCCTCACCTGGACCCTAAACCGTCCCCGTCCCCTAACCCTAACCCTAGCCCGAACCCTAACCCTAACCCTTCCCCGAAGCCTGACCCTCACCCGTCCCCTATTCCTAACCCGTACGCTAACACTAACCCGCGCCCTCACACGCACGCTCCCCCTAAAGCGTTGCCGTACCCTCACCTGGACCCTAAACCGTCCCCGTCCCCTAACCCTAACCCTAGCCCGAACCCTAACCCTAACCCTTTCCCGAAGCGTGACCCTCACCCGTGCCCTAATCCTAACCCGTACGCTAACACTAACGCGCGCCCTCACACGCACGCTCCCCCTAATGTGTTGCCGTACCCTCACCTGGACCCTAAACCGTCCCCGTCCCCTAACCCTAACCCTAGCCCGAACCCTAACCCTAACCCTTCCCCGAAGCCTGACCCTCACCCGTCCCCTAATCCTAACCCGTACGCTAACACTAACCCGCGCCCTAACACGCACGCTCACCCTAAAGCGTTGCCGTACCCTCACCTGGACCCTAAACCGTCCCCGTCCCCTAACCCTAACCCTAGCTCGAACCCTAACCCTAACCCTTCCCCGAAGCCTGACCCTCACCCGTCCCCTAATCCTAACCCGTACGCTAACACTAACCCGCGCCCTCACACGCACGCTCCCCCTTGCGTTGCCGTACCCTCACCTGGACCCTAAACCGTCCCCGTCCCCTAACCCTAACCCTAGCCCGAACCCTAACCCTAACCCTTCCCCGAAGCCTGACCCTCACCCGTCCCCTAATCCTAACCCGTACGCTAACACTAACCCGCGCCCTCACACGCACGCTCCCCCTAAAGCGTTGCCGTACCCTCACCTGGACCCTAAACCGTCCCCGTCCCCTAACCCTAACCCTAGCCCGAACCCTAACCCTAACCCTTCCCCGAAGCATGACCCTCACCCGTTCCCTAATCCTAACCCGTACGCTAACACTAACCCGCGCCCTCACACGCACGCTCCCCCTAAAGCGTTGCCGTACCCTCACCTGGACCCTAAACCGTCCCCGTCCCCTAACCCTAACCCTAGCCCGAACCCTAACCCTAACCATTCCCCGAAGCATGACCCTCACCCGTCCCCTAATCCTAACCCGTACGCTAACACTAACCCGCGCCCTCACACGCACGCTCCCCCTAAAGCGTTGCCGTACCCTCACCTGGACCCTAAACCGTCCCCATCCCCTAACCCTAACCCTAGCCCGAACCCTAACCCTAACCCTTCCCCGAAGCCTGACCCTCACCCGTCCCCTAATCCTACCCCGTACGCTAACACTAACCCGCGCCCTCACACGCACGCTCCCCCTAAAGCGTTGCCGTACCCTCACCTGGACCCTAAACCGTCCCCGTCCCCTAACCCTAACCCTAGCCCGAACCCTAACCCTAACCCTTCCCCGAAGCCTGACCCTCACCCGTGCCCTAATCCTAACCCGTACGCTAACACTAACCCGCGCCCTCACACGCACGCTCCCCCTAAAGCGTTGCCGTACCCTCACCTGGATCCTAAACCGTCCCCGTCCCCTAACCCTAACCCTAGCCCGAACCCTAACCCTAACCCTTCCCCGAAGCCTGACCCTCACCCGTCCCCTAATCCTAACCCGTACGCTAACACTAACCCGCGCCCTCACACGCACGCTCCCCCTAAAGCGTTGCCGTACCCTCACCTGGACCCTAAACCGTCCCCGTCCCCTAACCCTAACCCTAGCCCGAACCCTAACCCTAAACATTCCCCGAAGCATGACCCTCACCCGTCCCATAATCCTAACCCGTACGCTAACACTAACCCGCGCCCTCACATACACGCTCCCCCTAAAGCGTTGCCGTACCCTCACCTGGACCCTAAACCGTCCCCGTCCCCTAACCCTAACCCTAGCCCGAACCCTAACCCTAACCCTTCCCCGAAGCCTGACCCTCACCCGTTCCCTAATCCTAACCTGTAGGCTAACACTAACACGCGCCCTCACACGCACGCTCCCCCTAAAGCGTTGCCGTACCCTCACCTGGACCCTAAACCGTCCCCGTCCCCTAACCCTAACCCTAGCCCGAACCCTAACCCTAACCATTCCCCGAAGCATGACCCTCACCCGTCCCATAATCCTAACCCGTACGCTAACACTAACCCGCGCCCTCACACGCACGCTCCCCCTAAAGCGTTGCCGTACCCTCACCTGGACCCTAAACCGTCCCCGTCCCCTAACCCTAACCCTAGCCCGAACCCTAACCCTAACCCTTCCCCGAAGCCTGACCCTCACCCGTCCCCTAAACCTAACCCGTACACTAACACTAACCCGCGCCCTCACACGCACGCTCCCCCTAAAGCGTTGCCGTACCCTCACCTGGACCCTAAACCGTCCCCGTGCCCTAACCCTAACCCTAGCCCGAACCCTAACCCTAACCCTTCCCCGAAGCCTGACCCTCACCCGTGCCCTAATCCTAACCCGTACGCTAACACTAACCCGCGCCCTCACACGCACGCTCGCTCTAAAGCGTTGCCGTACCCTCACCTGGACCCTAAACCGTCCCCGTCCCCTAACCCTAACCCTAGCCCGAACCCTAACCCTAACCCTTCCCCGAAGCCTGACCCTCACCCGTGCCCTAATCCTAACCCGTACGCTAACACTAACCCGCGCCCTCACACGCACGCTCGCTCTAAAGCGTTGCCGTACCCTCACCTGGACCCTAAACCGTCCCCGTCCCCTAACCCTAACCCTAGCCCGAACCCTAACCCTAACCCTTCCCCGAAGCCTGACCCTCACCCGTCCCCTATTCCTAACCCGTACGCTAACACTAACCCGCGCCCTCACACGCACGCTCCCCCTAAAGCGTTGCCGTACCCTCACTTGGACCCTAAACCGTCCCCGTCCCCTAACCCTAACCCTAGCCCGAACCCTAACCCTAACCCTTCCCCGAAGCCTGACCCTCACCCGTGCCCTAATCCTAACCCGTACGCTAACACTAACCCGCGCCCTCACACGCACGCTCCCCCTAAAGCGTTGCCGTACCCTCACCTGGACCCTAAACCGTCCCCGTCCCCTAACCCTAACCCTAGCCCGAACCCTAACCCTAACCCTTCCCCGAAGCCTGACACTCACCCGTGCCCTAATACTAACCCGTACGCTAACACTAACCCGCGCCCTCACACGCACGCTACCCCTAAAGCGTTGCCGTTCCCTCATCTGGACCCTAAACCGTCCCCGTCCCCTAACCCTAAACCTAGCCTGAACCCTAACCCTAACCCTTCCCCGAAGCCTGACCCTCACCCGTCCCCTAATCCTAACCCGTACGCTAACACTAACCCGCGCCCTCACACGCACGCTCCCCCTAAAGCGTTGCCGTACCCTCACCTGGACCCTAAACCGTCCCCGTCCCCTAACCCTAACCCTAGCCCGAACCCTAAGCCTAACCATTCCCCGAAGCATGACCCTCACCCGTCCCCTATTCCTAACCCGTACGCTAACACTAACTCGCGCCCTCACACGCACGCTCCCCCTAAAGCGTTGCCGTACCCTCACCTGGACCCTAAACCGTCCCCGTCCCCTAACCCTAACCCTAGCCCGAACCCTAACCCTAACCCTTCCCGGAAGCCTGACCCGCACCCGTCCCCTAATCCTAAACCGTACGCTAACACTAACCGGCGCCCTCACACGCACGCTCCCCCTAAAGCGTTGCCGTACCCTCACCTGGACCCTAAACCATCCCCGTCCCCTAACCCTAACCCTAGCCCGAACCCTAACCCTAACCCTTCCCCGAAGCCTGACCCTCACCCGTGCCCTAATCCTAACCCGTACGCTAACACTAACACGCGCCCTCACACGCACGCTCCCCCTAAAGCGTTGCCGTACCCTCACCTGGACCCTAAACCGTCCCCGTCCCCTAACCCTAACCCTAGCCCGAACCCTAACCCTAACCCTTCCCCGAAGCCTGACCCTCACCCGTCCCCTAATCCTAACCTGTACGCTAACACTAACCCGCGCCCTCACACGCACGCTCCCCCTAAAGCGTTGCTGTACCCTCACCTGGACCCTAAACCGTCCCCGTCCCCTAACCCTAACCCTAGCTCGAACCCTAACCCTAACCCTTCCCCGAAGCCTGACCCTCACCCGTCCCCTAATCCTAACCCGTACGCTAACACTAACCCGCGCCCTCACACGCACGCTCCCCCTAAAGCGTTGCCGTACCCTCACCTGGACCCTAAACCGTCCCCGTCCCCTAACCCTAACCCTAGCCCGAACCCTAACCCTAACCATTCCCCGAAGCATGACCCTCACCCGTCCCATAATCCTAACCCGTACGCTAACACTAACCCGCGCACTCACACGCACGCTCACCCTAAAGCGTTGCCGTACCCTCACCTGGACCCTAAACCGTCCCCGTCCCCTAACCCTAACCCTAGCCCGAACCCTAACCCTAACCCTTCCCCGAAGCCTGACCCTCACCCGTCCCCTAATCCTAACCCGTACGCTAACACTAACCCGCGCCCTCACACGCACGCTCCCCCTAAAGCGTTGCCGTACCCTCACCTGGACCCTAAACCGTCCCCGTCCCCTAACCCTAACCCTAGCCCGAACCCTAACACTAACCCTTTCCCGAAGCCTGACCCTCAACCGTGCCCTAATCCTAACCTGTACGCTAACACTAACCTGCGCCCTCACACGCACGCTCCCCCTAAAGCGTTGCCGTACCCTCACCTGGACCCTAAACCGTCCCCGTCCCCTAACCCTAACCCTAGCCCGAACCCTAACCCTAACCCTTCCCCGAAGCCTGACCCTCACCCGTGCCCTAATCCTAACCCGTACGCTAACACTAACCCGCGCCCTCACACGCACGCTCCCCCTAAAGCGTTGCCGTACCCTCACCTGGACCCTAAACCGTCCCCGTCCCCTAACCCTAACCCTAGCCCGAACCCTAACCCTAACCCTTCCCCGAAGCCTGACCCTCACCCGTCCCCTAAACCTAACCCGTACGCTAACACTAACCCGCGCCCTCACACGCACGCTCCCCCTAAAGCGTTGCCGTACCCTCACCTGGACCCTAAACCGTCCCCGTCCCCTACCCTAACCCTAGCCCGAACCCTAACCCTAACCCTTCCCCGAAGCCTGACCCTCACCCGTGCCCTAATCCTAACCCGTACGCTAACACTAACCCGCGCCCTCACACGCACGCTCCCCCTAAAGCGTTGCCGTACCCTCACCTGGACCCTAAACCGTCCCCGTCCCCTAACCCTAACCGTACCCCGAACCCTAACCCTAACACTTCCCCGAAGCCTGACCCTCACCCGTCCCCTAATCCTAACCCGTACGCTAACACTAACCCGCGCCCTCACACGCACGCTCGCTCTAAAGCGTTGCCGTACCCTCACCTGGACCCTAAACCGTCCCCGTCCCCTAACCCTAACCCTAGCCCGAACCCTAACCCTAACCCTTCCCCGAAGCCTGACCCTCACCCGTGCCCTAATCCTAACCCGTACGCTAACAATAACCCGCGCCCTCACACGCACGCTCGCTCTAAAGCGTTGCCGTACCCTCACCTGGACCCTAAACCGTCCCCGTCCCCTAACCCTAACCCTAGCCCGAACCCTAACCCTAACCCTTCCCCGAAGCCTGACCCTCACCCGTCCCCTAATCCTAACCCGTACGCTAACACTAACTCGCGCCCTCACACACACGCTCCCCCTAAAGCGTTGCTGTACCCTCACCTGGACCCTAAACCGTCCCCGTCCCCTAACCCTAACCCTAGCCCGAACCCTAACCCTAACCCTTCCCCGAAGCCTGACCCTCACCCGTCCCCTAATCCTAACCCGTACGCTAACACTAACCCGCGCCCTCACACGCACGCTCCCCCTAAAGCGTTGCCGTACCCTCACCTGGACCCTAAACCGTCCCCGTCCCCTAACCCTAACCCTAGCCCGAACCCTAACCCTAACCCTTCCCCGAAGCCTGACCCTCACCCGTCCCCTAATCCTAACCCGTACGCTAACACTAACCCGCGCCCATACACGCACGCTCCCCCTAAAGCGTTGCCGTACCCTCACCTGGACCCTAAACTGTCCCTCTCCCCTAACCCTAACCCTAACCCTTACCTGAAGCCTTACCCTCACCCATCCCCTAATCCTAACCCGTACGCTAACACTAAACCTTACCCTTACATGTACGCTATCCCTAAACCGTTGTCGTACCCTAACCTGTACCCTAAACCCTCCCCGTTCCCTAACTGTAACCCTAACCTGAAGCATTACCCTAACACTTACCCTAATCCTAAACGGTACACTAACACTGACCTGTACCCTAACACTTTCGCTCACCCTAAACCATTGTCGCATCCTAAACCATACCCATTCCCTAACCCTAACCTTAACCCTAACCCTAAACCCACTTATAGCACTATAGCTCAGGAAAATTAAAATAACAAGAAACAACCACCGCAAAGTTTAGGGCTGCTCTGTTTACAAGAGCCTCGACTACGGTTCAAATTAAATATCCTTGAAAGAGAGAAATGGATAAAGAAGTTTTCGTACTTACGTACAATGGAATATCACTCAACAATGAAATCAATGTCATCAGGCCCGTACAAGCATAATGAATGGATTTAGGTACGATGATTCAAAGGAAATAAGTCACACAGAAAAAGAAACTTATCATAAGATATCACTTATAGAGGGAATGTAAACTTGGCTACACATGAACTGAATTACAAAACAGAACAGAGTCTCACATTTAGAAAACAAACTTATGCATTCTTAAGGGGAATGGTGAGTTGGGGTGCTGCGTAAAACCAGAGATTGAAATTAGCACAGATACTATTCCATAAGCCAAATATATAATAGACAAGATATACTGCTTGCTCAACGAATTAGACTCAACACCACCTATTCACCGCAGAGGAATATATCTGACAATAAGAATATTAAAACATATGTATCTATATGTCTCCGTAAGAGAATCAAGTGTGTGTAGAACAGTATACACAGCCGTGAAAAATCAACTAAACCCCATTATTAAAATAAATTTCAAAAACAAAGACAGTGAAGGAGAGAAAGTTCTTAAATAATTCGTTCAGGGCTTGTGATGAAACTTGGATTTACCACATCTACACCCACAGCTGGGTGAGAGATAAGGCAGGACATTTGGGACTGAGAGGATTGGTGTGGTTCGGTGAGCAAATGCAGACCCTTTGAAGTAATACTGTATGCTACCCATTCCCTGGGTCCCAACTCTCCTGGTTTAAGGGATTCTTCCTACAGCTAAAACATGCATGGGAAACCCAGAGGATTGTACACCATGTGATCGGGCAACGTTTCTAAAACCCATCTCATTTTTTGTCCCCTGGTACACGGGTTCGCCATTCCAGACGCTTTACTAAAAATCTCCCCACGTGGAGAGTCAGTGCCTTAAAACTCTTGTTTGGCACAGTTAGCAATTTCTGCGGAGGTTGAACGGGAATAGAGAGAACCAATGAGAGACTAGCTGTAGGTGTTTGGACGGTCACATTTCACTCTAATTTCCCACCAGGAAGAGGAATTAACAAAAGGCTCAGCGTGCCGTGATGAAACAAGATTAGGGCCTGAAGCAATCCTGCAGTTCTGCGTCCAGCCCACAAGAAAGTGAGTTGAAGAAAGGACCTCAGGGGCACTGTAATTCATAAACCTGCAGAGTTATAAATGACAGCTATCGTCCAAAAATATATTGAGGTAAGGCTGCGAAGAGGACTTGAAAGCATGGCACAATTGCAGGAAATATATTTCAGGAGGTAGATGGAAACTGCATTTAAAGCATATGAAAAGCAGCAGAACTTTGACAATGATGCACTTGGCCAAAAAGGGCGTATGCGTTTTTTTCCTGAATACATGCAGGAAAAAACGCATACGCTCTTTTTGTCCAAATAAGCAAGCCTGCAACGGAGATCTGCACTACAATGAAGTCTCACTTCCCACCGGTCAAAAGGGCCATCTGAAAAAAGTGTGAAAACTAGAAAGGCAGGACAGGCCATGGAGAACTGGGAGCCTTGTTATGCTGATGGGCGGGATGTAAATGGCCAACAGCCACTCTGGAGAAGTGTATGGTGTTTCCTGAAACCTCTAAAAAACAAAGCTACAGAGCCTAGGTTGCTTCCACTTATGGTCCTATAGCTTAGGAAAATTAAAATCAACAAGAGACAGCCACCCCAAAGTTTAGGGCTGCTGTGTTTACAAGAACCTCAACTACGGTACAATTTAAATATCCCAGAAAGAGGAAAATGGATAAAGAAGTTGTGGTATTTATGTACAATGGAATATCACTCAGCAATGAAATCAATATCATCAGGCCCGTAGCAGCATAATGAGTGGATTTAGGTATGATGATTCTAAGGAAATAAGTCACACAGATAAAGAAACTTATCATAAGATATCACTTATAGAGGGAATGTAAACTTGGCTACACATGAACTGAATTACAAAACAGAACAGAGTCTCACATTTAGAAAACAAACATGTTTGCTTAAGGGGAAAAGTGAGTTGGGGTGCTGCATAAATCCAGAGATTGAAATGAGCACAGATACCGTTCCATAAGCCAAATATGTAATAGACAAGACCTACTCCTTGCTCAGCGAAGTGGACTCAACACCCCCTATTCACCGCAGAGGAATATATCTGACTAGTAAGAATCTTAAAATCTATGTATTTATATGTCTCCGTAAGAGAATCAAGTGTGTGTACAGACGCATAAACACAGCAGTGCAAATCAGCTCAACCCCATTATAAAAATAAACTTCAAAAACAAAACAGAAAGACAGTGAAAGAGAGAGAAATTCTTAAATAATTCGTTCAGGCTTGTGATGAAACCTGGATTTACCACATCTACACCCACAGCTGGGTGAGACATAAGGCTGGACACTTGGGGCTGAGAGAATTGGTGAGGTTCGGTGAGCAAATGCAGACCCTTTGAAGTAGTACTGCGTGCTACCCATTCCATGGGTCCCAACCCTCCAGGTTTAAGGGATTCTTCCTACAGCTAAAACATGCGTGGGAAACCCAGAGGATGGTCCACAGTGTGATCGGGCAAGGTTTCTAAAACGCATCTCATTATTCGTCCTCTGGTACTCGGGTTCGCCATTCCAGACGCTTTACTAACAATCTCCCCACTTGGAGAGTCAGTGCTTGTAACCTCCTGTTTGGCACACTCTGCAATTTCTGCGGAGGATGAACGGGAATAGGGAGAACCAATGAGAGACTAGCTGTAGTTGTTTGGACGGGCACATTTCACTCTAATTTCCCACCAAGAAGAAGAATTAACCAAAGGCTCAGCGTGCCACGCCGGAACCAGATTAGGGCCTGAAGCAATCCTGCCGTTTTGCGTCCAGCTCACAAAAAAGCGAGTTGGAAAAAGGAGCTCAGGGTCACTGCAATTCACAAACTTGCAGAGTTATAAAGGACAACTATCGTCCAAAAATATATTGAGGTAAGGCTGCGAAGAGGACTTGAAAGCAAGGCACAATTGCAGGAAACAGATTTCAGGAGGTAGATTGGGATTGCATTTAAAGCATATGAAAAGCGGCAGAACTTCGACAATGATGCACTTGGCCAAAAAATGCATATGCGTTTTTTCCTGAATATATCCAGGAAAAAACGCATACGGCCATTTTTGCCAACCAAGGAAGCGTGCAATGGAAATCCGCACTACAATGAAGTCTCACTTCCCACCGGTCAAATGGGCCATCTGAATAAAGTGTAAAATCCAGAAAGGCAGGACAGGCCATGGAGAACTGGGAGCCTTGTTATGCTGATGGGCGGGATGTAAATGGCCAACAGCCACTCTGGAGAAGTGTATGGTGTTTCCTGAAACATCTAAAAAACAAAGCTACAGAGACTCGGGCACTTCCACTTATGGTCCTATAGCTTAGGGAAATTAAAATCAAAAAGACACAGCCACCCCAAATTTTAGGGCTGCTGTGTTTACAAGAACCTCGACAACGGAACAACTTAAATATCCCAGAAAGAGAAAAATGGATAAAGAAGTTGTGGTACTTACATACAATGGAATATCACTCCGCAATGAAATCAATGTCATCAGGCCCGTAGCAGCATAATGAGTGGATTTAGGTTCGATGATTCTGAGTGAAATAAGTCACGCAGAAAAAGAAACTAGTCATAAGATAACACTTATAGAGGGAATGTAAACTTGGCTACACATGAACTGAATTACAAAACAGAACAGAGTCTCACATTTAGAAAACCAACTTATGCTTGCTTAAGGGGAAAGGTGAGTTGGGGTGCTGCATAAATCCAGAGATTGAAATGAGCACAGATACCGTTCCATAAGCCAGTAATAGACAAGATATACTCCTTGCTCAACGAAGTGGACTCAACACCCCCTATTCACCGCAGAGGAATATATCTGAGTGGTAAGAATCTTAAAACCTATGTATTTATATGTCTCCGTAAGAGAATCAAGTGTGCATCGAGCGGCATAAACACAGCAGTGCAAATCAGCTAAACCCCATTATAAAAATAAATTTCAAAATCAAAACACAAAGACAGTGAAAGAGAGAGAAATTCTTAAATAACTCGTTCAGGCTTGTGATGAAACCTGGATTTACCACATCTACACCCACAGCTGAGTGAGGCATAAGGCTGGACACTTGGGGCTGTGAGGATTGGTGAGGTTCGGTGAGCAAATGCAGACCCTTTGAAGTAGTACTGCGTGCTACCCATTCCATGGGTCCCAACCCTCCAGGTTTAAGGGATTCTTCCTACAGCTAAAACATGCGTGGGAAACCCAGAGGATGGTCCACAGTGTGATCGGGCAAGGTTTCTAAAACGCATCTCATTATTCGTCCTCTGGTACTCGGGTTCGCCATTCCAGACGCTTTACTAACAATCTCCCCACTTGGAGAGTCAGTGCTTGTAACCTCCTGTTTGGCACATCGTTTGGCAGCGATGCACTTGGCCAAAAAGGGCGTATGCGTTTTTTCCTGAGTATATTCAGGATAAAACGCATACACACTTTTTGGCCAACCAAGCAAGCGGGAAATTCAAATCTACACTACAAAGAAGTCTCATCCTAACACGTACCCTAACCCTATCCCGCTACCGTACCCTAACCTGTACCTGAGACCGTACCCGTTCCCTAACCCTAACCCTTACCCTAAGCTGTACACGAACACTAACCCGTACGCTAACATGTACCCTAACAGTAACACATAGCCATACACTAAACTTTATCCTAACCCTACCCCGTATCCTAACCCTTTCCCTAAACCGTACCATAACCCGTATCCTAATCCTAACCCATCCCCTAACACTAACCCATAACCTAACCCGTACCCTAATCCTAACCCATACACTAACACGTACCCTAACCTTAACCCGTTGTCATACATTAACCTGCAACCTAATCCGTACCCATTCCCTAACCCTAACCCTTACACTATCCCGTACCATAATCCTAACCTGTACACTAACACTAAACCATACCCTAACACTTACCCTACTCCTAACCCGTGGTCATACCCTAAACTGTACCCCAAACCATACCCGTCCCCTAACCCTAACCCTAAACCTTACCCTAAACCATACCCTAATCCTAACCCGTACACTAACACTAAACTGTACCCTAACACGTACCCTAACCCTAACCCTTTGTTGTTCCCTATCCTGTACCCTAAACTGTACCCCTTCCTTAACACTAAACCTAACCCTAACCCGTACCTAACACTAACCCATACACTAAACCTAACCATAACCCTGAACGTAAACCGTACCTGAATCCTAACCCATACCCTAACACTAACCCATACCTTAACCCGTACCCTAACACTAAACCATAGCCATACCCTAAACTGTACCCTAACACTAACCCGTACCATAACCATAACCCTAAACCATACTCTAAGCCGTACAATAATCCTAACCCGTACCCTAACCCTAAACCTTACCCTAAACCCTAATCCTTACCCCTAGCTTAATTTTGTTTTTTTGTATTTAAAAAAATATTTTCTTGGGTTAAAACAAACTAGCAGAACAACAAAATAGAGGGCTTCGCTGGTGGTGCGGTGGTTAGAATCTGCCTGCTAATGCAGGGGACACAGGTTCGAGCCCTGGTCTGGGAGGATCCCACATGCCATGGAGCAACTAGGCCCATAAGCCACAACCAGTGAGCCCTCGCATCTGGAGCCTGTGCTCTGCAACAAGAGAGGCCGCAATAGTGAGAGGCCCGCGCACCGAGATCAAGAGTGGCCCCCCACTTGCCACAACTAGAGAAAGCCCTCACACGGAAACTCAGACCCAACACAACAAAAATAAATAAATAAATAATAAACTCCTACCCCCCCCCAAAAAAAAGAACAACAAAATAAAACAGAAAGTAACCTGAGTGTCCCTCAAAAAGCTAAGTCTGAAATAGTTGGTACTTCTGTTCTATGGACTGTTATGTAGCCTATAAAAAGTGTGAGAGCTAAATCTGTTTTTCTACAGTGAGAAGCATGATATTCCAGATGTATAGAACACCTGGATAAAATGAGAAATCTACACATTATGCTGGTCGGTTCAGTAAATGGGAAAGGATGGCAAGTGGTAAAATATTATCTTTTCCTTTAATTTTTTAAATTTCACTTGTTACAAAGAACTTCAATTATAATTGTACTTTAAAAAAGTAACAATGGAAATTTAAAAGAAAAAATATATATTGTGTGTTCAGTTACGTTTCATAGAATTATGAAATGCTCCACCCTCTGGCCATTACCTGAAAAAGCAGCTTTAAAACCTATGCTAATTGTCACTTCATATGAACAAGTCCTGCAGGGCTGTAAAGGAAACCTGCCTTCATCATGTCTTGCGGGAGGTAAAGGCCAAAGTATTTCAAAATGTGGCACATATTTCAAGAAAACCATTTGAAGAACTAAGCTGTAATAACCGTTTGAAAAATAAAAGGACATGCCTGAAAGCTCAATTTCAAAGGATTATGAGACACATGCAAATCCAACCACACAGAGGTATCAGCTCATACCATTCAGAATAACCATCAGGAAAGAAACTACAAATGATCAATGCTGAAGAGGTTGTGGAGAAATGCATACCCTTAATTTGAAGTGGGACGTAACCTGGTAAGAGTCACTAATGGGAACAGGGTGGAGGTGCCTTTAAAAGGTAAACATTGAGCTACTATATGATCCAGCAGGCCCACTCCTGGGCCTATAACATAAGAAGACAGAATTGGAAAGACACAGGCAGGCAAATCTGCACTGCAGCAGTATTACAATAGCCAAGACATGGAAGCAACCAAAAGTCCATCAACAGATGAGTGGACAAAGAGGAACTGTTACATGTAGAGATGGAATATTAGCTCGGGAAAAAAATGAAACAATGCCATTTGCAGCACCATAGATGAGTCTAGAGGTAACCATGCAACTTGTAGTAAGTGAGAAAGCGAAAGACACCTAACGTATATCACTTATAGGTGTTACCTGAAAATTGATAACAATGAAGATATTTCCACAGAGAAAGGCAATCACAGATTCATTGAACAAACTTATGGTTCCCCAAATCGAAAGGTGTGAGGATTGGATACATTACGATATTGGGGTTAACATAGATATAGAAACACATGTGAAATATATAATCACCAAAGACCTACGGAATACCAAGAGAAGACTACTCAACATTGTGTCATAACCTACCTGGGAAAAGGTTCCGAAGAAGAATAGATATATGTATGTGTGTGAAAGAACCACATCTTGCACACCTAGAACAAAAAAAAAAAAACATTGTAATCAAATTTGCTGCGATAAAAAATAAAAATTAAATTAAAAATATGAACAAGAAATAATGAGACATAAACTGAAAGGAATTTTTCCTGGCACATCCCATTCTAATTTTCAACCTAGAACAGGACTTCCATTAAGGCTCTGTTGCCCTGGTAACCAGATTTGGTAAAGGAGAAATGCTGCCGCCTTGTGACTGTTTCACACAACAGCAGCTTTAAACCAAGAGGTAATGGTCACTTAATATTCAAAATATGTGCAGCACTGTAAAGGACACCGGGCCTCAAAAATGTCCTGGGGTCGTAATCGACCAGAAAATTCAAAAGACGTCAACATTTCAAGAAGACAATGTCAAGAGGCATATTTTACGCACATTTTGTCTTTTCTTTTTTTTCTCTTTAAAATAAAAGGGAATTGAAAAATGCGCAACATCAGCAATGAATAAAGCCATGCAAATCCAATTACAGAAATGTTCACCTCACAGCCGTCAGAATGTTCTTCAGCAAAAAGTCTACAAAGAATAAATGCTGAAGGGGTTTCAGAGAACTGTGTACCCTCCAGCTGCTGGGGGGGATGTAAACTGGTAACAGCCAGTAGTGAGAACATAATGGAGGTGCGTTTAAGGGTAAAAATTGAGCTACCATGTGATCTGGTAGGTCCTTTGATGTGCCTATCACCTGAGCAGAGCAGAATGGAAAAGACACAGGCTGGCAATCCTGCACTGCAGGAATATTTAACATAGCCAAGACTTGGAAGAAACCAAAATGTCCATCAACAGAAAAATGCACAAAGAGGAAGTGGTCCATGTAAACAATGGAATATAAGCCATGGAAAACAATGAAACAGTGCCGTTTGCACCACCATATAAGGACCTAGAGATAATCACTCAAATTAAAGAAAGAAAGTGAAAGACAGATATCCTATGACATCACTTCTAGGTGTTACCTAAAAGTTGATATTCATGAACTTATTTCCAAGAGAAGGAAAAGCATGGATTAAGAAAAAAAAATTATGTTTAACCAATGGAAAAGTGTAAGGAATGTGTGAATTAGGATATGAGGGTTAACAGACATGTACTAATACATATGAAATATATAATCACAAAATACCTATGGAATACCAAGAGAGGTCTAGGCAACACTCTGTAATAACCTACACGGTAAAGAATGCAAAGATAAATGACAGATACATTGATATAATGAACCAGATTCTGTACACCTAGGAGAAACAAAATATTTTTATCAAGTTTGCTCTGATAATTAATAAAAATTAAATTTATAAAACAAACAAGAAGTAAGGAGATATAAGCTCTTGGGGATGTGCTCTGGCACATTCCACTCTAATTTGCAGCCTACTAACATGATTTCCAGGAAGGCTCTGCTGCCCAAAAACCCAGAGTTGGAAATGTAGAAATTCTGCTGCCTTGTGGCCGTTTTCCGCAAGAGCGGCGTTAAGCCCACAGCTAATGTTCTCTTAACATTCACAAGGACTCAGGGCTGCAAAGGACACCTGCCCTAAACAACTGTGCTGAGGTAGGGAATGGACAATAAAATTCAAAACTGGCAAATTTTTCAAGACGATAGTATGAAGAGGTAAGTTTGACTCACTCTCTTGTTTAAAAAAAGGAAAATGGGTGAAAGCTCAACCTCAGGAATTATTAGACTCATGCAAATCTAATCTACAAAAAGGTTTCAACTCACACCAGTCGACTGACCATCAGCAAAAGGTCTACAAACAATAAATTCTGAAGGGGTTTTAGAGAACTGTGTACCCTCTAGCTGCTGGTGAGATGTAACGTGGTAAGAGCCAATAATGAGAACAGAAAGGAGCTACGATTAAAAGTAAAAGTTGAGGTACCATTCGATGCAGCAGTCACACCACTGGGCCTCTCACCTGAGAAGACCAGAATCGAGAAGACGCGGGCTGCAAAAGCTGCACTGCAGCCTTATTCACAATAGCCAAGACAGTGAGGCCACCAAAATGTCCATCAACAGATGTATGGATGAAGAAGAAGTGGTCCACGCTCACAATAGAATATTAGCCATGGAAAACAATGAAACACTGCTATTTGAGGCGCCATAGATGAGCTTGGAGATAATCACAGAATATGAGGTAAGTCAGAAAGCAAGAGACCTATATCCTATGATATCACTTATAGGCGTTATCTAATAACTAACACAAATGAACATATTTCCACAGAGAAAGACACTCACAGACTTAGAAATTAAGTATGCTTATCTAAAAGGAAAGGTGGGCAGAATGGATAAATTAAGATTAACGTTACCATACGTATACAAATACATATAATAAACATATATCAAAAAGATGGACCATATAGCAAGGGAGGTCTACGGAACACTGTAATATTTTACATGGGAAGAGGATCTGAACATGAATAGACATATATATTGTACAAATGAACCAGATTGTGTACATCTGGACAAACAATATCTAATCATTACCCCGATTAAATAAATTTTAAAAACCAAGATGTAATGAGACATAAACTTATGGGCGTTCCTCCTGGCACATTCCATTCTAACTTAAAACCTAGGACCACGACTTCCAGAAAGGCTCTGCTGCCCTAGTACCCAGATTTGGGAAAGGACAAATGCTGCCTCCTTGTGGCCGTTTCCCACAACAGCAGCTTTAAACCCAGTGCTAATGGTCACTAAATATTCACCAAACTTGCAGTTCTGTAATGACATCTGCCCTCCAAAAGAATCCTGGGGTCGAATATCCACCAAAAATTCAAAAGAGGGCAACCTTCCAAGAAGACAGCTTCAAAAGATATATTGTACTCACACTTGATTTTTAACAGAAAGGAAAAAGGCGTGGAAAATGATGAATTTTAGGAATTTTTAAAGTCATGCAAACCCAAATTACAAAAACCTATCAGGTCACAGCAGTCAGATTGGCCATTAGCAAAAATGCTGCAAACTATAAATGCTGAAGGGATTGTGGAGAATTTCGTACCCTCGGTTCTAAGGGAGACATGGTAAGAGCCACTAATGAAAACACAATGGAGGTGCTTTGAAAAGGCAAACATTGAGCTACTAGTCAATCAGTCACACCCACTGCTGGGCCTATCACCTGAGAAAATGAGAATCAAAAAGTCACAGGCTGGCAATCTTGCACTCCAGCAATATTTAATATAGCCAACACTTGGAAGCAACGAAAATGTCCCTCAACAGAGCAATGCACCAAGAAGTGGTCCATATACACAATGGAATATTTCTCCGATAAAAATATAAATTAAATTAAAAAAACAAACAAAAGTAAGGAGACATCAGCCTTTGGGGGTTTATCTGGGCACATTCCACTCTAATTTATAACCGAGGAAGACCACTGGCCGGAAGCTCTGTTTCCCTAGTACCAGCATGGGGAACAAAGAAAGACTGCCGCAATCTGGCCGTTCCCTGCAAAAGCAGCTTTAAAGCCTGTGCTAATGGTCACTTCATGTGAACAAGTACTGCAGGGCTGTAAATGAAACCTGCCCACAAAATGTTTTGAGGGAGGTAATGGCCAATAAATTTCAAAATGTAACACATACTTTAGAAAACACTTTGAAGAGCTAAGCTGTAATCACAGTTTGAAAAATAAAAAGAACATGCCTTAAAGCTCAATTTCAAAGGATTATGAGTCATATGCAAATTCAACCACAAAGAGGTATCAGCTCACACCAGTCAGAATATCCATCAGCAAGAAAACTACAAACAATAAATGCTGAAGCCATAAAAAGAAACGAAATTGAGCTATTTGTAATGAGGTGGATAGACCTAGAGTCTGTCATACACAGTGAAGTAAGTCAGAAAGAGGGAGACAAATACCGTATGCTAACACATATACCTGGAAGTTAAGAAAAAAAAATGTCATGAAGAACCTAAGGGTAAAACAGGAATAAAGGCAGAGACCTACTAGAGAATGGACTTGAGGATATGGGGAGGGGGAAGGGTAAGCTGTGACAAAGGGAGAGAGAGGCATGGACATATATACACTACCAAACGTAAAGTAGATAGCTAGTGGGAAACAGCAGCATGGCACAGGGAGATCAGCTCGGTGCTTTGTGACCGCCTGGAGGGGAGGGAGTGTGGGAGGGAGGGAGACGCAAGAGGGAAGTGATATGGGAACATATGTATATGTATAACTGATTCATTTTGTTGTAAAGCACAAGCTAGCACACCACTGTAAAGCAATTATACTTCAATAAAGATGTTAAAAATAAATAAATAAATAAATAAATGCTGAAGGTGTTGTGGAGAAATGCATACCCTCAACTTTAAGTGGGATGTAACCTGGAAAGAGCCACTAATGAGCACAGAATCGTGGTGCATTTAAACGGTAAACCCCGAGATACCATATGATACAGGAGGCCCACTCCTGGGCCTATAACATAAGAAGACAGAATTGTAAAGACACAGGCAGGCAAATGTGCAGTGCAGCAGTATTACAATAGCCAAGACATGGAGGCAACCAAAAGTCCATCAAGAGGTGAGTGGACAAAGAAGAACTGGTACATGTACAGATGGAATGTTAGCTAGGGAAAAAAATGAAACAATGCCATTTGCAGCACCGTAGATGATTCTAGAGGTAATCAGGCAAATTGTACTAAGTCAGACAGCAAAAGACACATATCCTATAATATCACTTATAGGTGTTAGCTAAAAATTGATACCAGTGAAGATATTTCCACAGAGAAAGGCAATCACAGATTCATTAAACAAAGTTATGGTTCACCAAATGGAAAGGTGTGAGGACTGGATACATTAGGATATTGGGGTTAACATAGATATAGAAACACATGTGAAATATATAATCACCAAAGACCTACGGAATACCAAGAGAAGACTACTCAACATTGTGTCACAAGCTACATGAGAAAACGATCTGAAGAAGTATAGATACATGTATATGTGTAAAAGAACCACATCTTACACACCTAGAACAAACAAAACATTTTAATCAAATTTGCTCTGATAAAAAATAAAAATTAAAAAAAGAACAAGAAAAAAAAGAGAGAAAAAAAGGGAAAAAAAAGAACAAGAAGTAATGAGACATACACTTAAGGGGTTTTTTGCTGGCACATTGCATTCTAGTTTACAACCAGAACACGACTTCCATTAAAGCTCTGTCATCACTAATAAAGCAGCTTTATAAGCAATGTTGAAGGTAACTTAAAAGAATTCTCACTAATTATTGACAGTAACAAGAAAACAAACAAAAGTAAAAATCTCACGGCAAAAAGTATACATAGAGTAAGGGTAGTAGATCAAACACTTATTAAACTTCTGTAAAGAATAAAAGACAACAGTAGTATTTTTTTTAAAGAGAGGGCCCAAATAAATCAGAACTGAAAGAGATGATGTTACAAGAGCCACCACAGAAATACAAAATATCCTAAGATACACACAGGGTAACTCAGGGCTCAGACTGGACAGAGCCCACTCTCCATTCCCCTGTACATGACTTACAGGAGCCTCAGGAACTGAGGAGGGGGTCCTTGAGGAGAGGCACAAGATAGAAGATGTTAGGCATTAACATGACTGCATTCATTTTAAACGTGCCTGAACTACATTCACATGAGATGATTTTGTCCTGTTTGTACATCAGCACCTCTAGTCGGAACTGCAGATCTTTGGCTTCACCACCTCTATGACAGCATTAGCTTCACCTGCTGTGGACCGTCTCCTATAGGATTTCTAGAACCACAAAACATCGAAGCTTCACAGGACCCAGAGTCTGTGCGACTCCACTCAGAGTCTCAACTGCACTCAGAGACTCAGAGTCTCAACAGAGACTCCCCTCTTGGAGGACACACACAAAGTAGTGTGCACATCAGGACCCAGGGGAAGGAGCAGTCACCCCGTAGGTGAATGATCATACCTAGCTGCTAGTTTTAGAGGGTCTCCTGCAGAGGTGGGGTGTGGCTGCGGCTCACCATGGGGACAACGACACTGACAGCAGAAGTTCTGGGAAATACTCCTTGGCGTGAACTCTCCCAGAGTCCACCATTAGCCCCACCAAGAGCAAGGTAGGCTCCAGTGCTGGGTCGCCTCAGTCCAAACAACCAACAGGGAGGGAACCCAGCCCCATGCATCAGCAGACAAGTGGATTAAACTTTTTATTAAACTTTTATTTAATCCACAGACAAGCAGATTAAAGCTCTGCCCACCAGAGCAACACCCAGCTCTACCCACCACCAGTCCCTCGCATAAGGAAGCTTGCACAAGCCTCTCAGATAGACTCAATCACTGGAGAGCAGACAGCAGAAGCAAGAAGAACTACAATTCTGCAGCCTGTGGAAGGAAAACCACATTCACAGAAAGATAGAGAAAATGAAAAGGCAGAGGACTTTATACCAGATCAAGGAACAAGATAAATCCTCAGAAAAACAACGAAATGAGGTGGGGATAGTTAACCTTCCAGTAAAAGAATTCAGAATAATGATAGTGAAGATGATCCAAGACCTTAGAAAAATAATGGAGGCAAAGATTGAGAAGATGTAAGAAATGCTTAACAAAGACCTAGAAGAATTAAGGAACAAACACCTAGAAGAATTAAAGAACAAACAAACAGAGATGAACAATACAATAACTGAAATGAAAAATACACTAGAAGGAATCAGTAGCAGAATAACTGTGACAGAAGAACGGATAAGTGACCTGGAAGACAGAAAGGTGGAAATCACTGCCATGGAACAGAATAAAGAAAAAGAATGAAAATAAATGAAGACAACCTAAGAGACTTCTGGGACAACATTAAATGCAACAACATTCGCATTATAGGGGTCCCAGATGGAGAACAGAGAGAGAAAGGACTCGAGAAAATATCTGAAGAGATTATAGTTGAAAACTTCCCTAGCATGGGAAAAGAAATAGCCACCGAAGTCCACGAAGCGCAGAGAGTCCCAGGCAGGATAAACCAAAGGAGAAAAATGCCGAGACACACAGTAATCAAATTGAAAAAATTAAAGACAAAGAAAAATTATTGAAAGCAACAAGGGAAAAATGACAACATACAACGGAACTCCCATAAGGTTAAGAGCTGATTTCTCAGCAGAAAATCTACAAGCCAGAAGGGAGTGGCATGATAAATTTAACGTGATGAAAAGGAAGAACCTACCACCAAGAGTACTCCACCCAGCAAGTATCTCATTCAGATTTGATGGAGAAATCAAAAGCTTTACAGACAAGCAAAAGCTAAGAGAATTCAGCACCACCAAACCAGCTCTACAACAAATGCTAAAGGAACTTCTCTAAGTGGGAAACACAAGAGAAGAAAAGGACCCACTAAGACAAACCCATAACAATTAAGAAAATAATAATAGGAACATACATATCAATAATTACCTTAAATGTGAATGGATTAAATGCTCCAACCAAATGACACAGGCTCACTGAATGGATACAAAAACAAGACCCATATATATGCTGTTTACAAAAGACCCATTTCAGACCTAGGGACACATACAGACTGAAAGTGAGGGGATGGAAAAATATATTCCATGCAAATGAAAATCAAAAGAAAGCTGGAGTAGCAATACTCATATCAGATAAAATAGATTTTAAAATAAAGAATGTTACAAGAGACAAGGAAGGACACTACATAATGATCAAGGGATCAATCCAAGATATAACAATTATAAATATATATGTACCCAACACAGGAACACCTCAATATATAAGGCAACAGCTAACAGCTACAAAAGAGGAAATCAACAGTAACACAATAATAGCAAGGGACTTTAACACCTCACTTACACCAATGGAGATCATCCAGACAGAAAATTAATAAGGAAACACAAGCTTTAAATGACACAATAGACCAGATAGATTTAATGGATATTTATAGGACATTCCATCCAAAAACAGCAGACTACAAGTTCTTCTCAATGGCACACGGAACATTCTCCGGGATAGATCACATCTTGGGTCACAAATAAAGCCTCAGTAAATTTAAGAAAACTGAAATCATATCAAGCAGCTGTTCCGACCACAATGCTATGAGATTAGAAATCAATTACAGGGAAAATAACGTAAAAAACAAACACATGGAGGCTAAACAATACGTTTCTAAATAACCAAGAGATCACTGAAGAAACAAAAGAGGGAATCAAAAACTACCTAGAGACAAATGACAACAAAAACACGATGATCCAAAACCTATGGGATGCAGCAAAAACAGTTCTAAGAGGGAAGTTTATAGCAATAAAAGCCTACCTCAAGAAACCAGAAAAATCTCAAATAAACAATCTAACCCTACACCTAAAGGAACTAGAGAACGAAGAACAAAACCCAAAGTTAATAGAAGGAAAGAAATCATAAAGATCAGAGCAGAAATAAATGAAATAAAAACAATAGCAAAGATCAATAAAACTAAAAGCTTTGAGAAGATAAACAAAAATGATAAACCTTTAGCCAGACTCAAGTAAAAGAGGGAGAGGACTCAAATCAATAAAATTAGAAATGAAAAAGAAGAAGTTGTAACAGACACCACAGAAATACAAAGCATCCTAAGAGACCTCTACAAGCAACTCTATGCCAATAAAATGGACAACCTGGAAGAAATGGACAAATTCTTAGAAAGGTATAACCTTCCAAGACTGAACCGGGAAGAAATAGAAAATATGAACAGACCAATCACAAGTAACGAAATTGAAAGTGTGATTAAAAATCTTCCAACAAACAAAAGTCCAGAACTAGATGGCATCAGAGGTGAATTCTATCAAACATTTAGACAAGAGCTAACACCCAATCTTCTCAAACTCTTCAGAACTTTTCAGGGGAAGGAACACTCCCAAACTCATTATATGAGGCCACCATCACCGTGATACCAAAACCAGACAAAGATACTACAGAAAAAGAAAACTAGAGACCAATATCACTGATTAATATAGATGTAAAAATCCTCAACAAAATACTAGGAAACAGAATTGAACAACACATTAAAAGGATCATGCACCATGATCAGGTGGGGTTTATCCAAGGGATGCAAGAATTCTTCAATATACACAAATCAATCAATGTGATACACCATATTAACAAATTGTGGAATAAAAATATGATCATCCCAATAGATGCAGGAAAAGCTTTCGACAAAATTCAACACCAATTTATGATTAAAAGTCTCCAAAAAGTGGGCATAGAGGGAATCTACCTCAACATAATAAAAGCAGTTTATGACAAACCCACAGCAAACATCATTCTCAATAGTGAAAAACTAAAAGCATTTCCTCTAAGATCAGGAACAAGACAAGGATGTCCACTCTCACCACTATTACTCAACATAGTTTTGGAAGTCTTAGACACAGTAATCAGAGAAGAAAAAGAAATAAAAGGAATACAAATTGGAAAAGAAGAAGTAAAATTGTCACTGTTTGCAAATGACATGATACTACACATAGTGAATCCTAAAGATGCCACCAGAAAACTACTAGAGCTAATCAACGAATTTGGTAAAGTTGCAGGATACAAAATTAATGCACAGAAATCTCTTGCATTCCTATACACTAACAATGAAAGATCAGAAAGAGAAATTAAGGAAACAATCTCATTCACCATTGCAACAAAAAGAATAAAATATGGAGGAATGACCCTACATAAGGAGGTAAAAGACCTGTACTCAGAAAACTATAAGACACTGCTGAAAGAAATCAAAGATGATATAAACATATGGAGGTATAAACCATGTTCTTGGATTAGAAGAATCAATATTGTGAAAATGACTATAGTACCCAAAGCAAGCTACAGATTCAATGCAATCCCTATCAAATACCACTGGCATTTTCTACAGAACTAGAACAAAAAAATCTTAAAATTTGTATGGAGACACAAAAGACCCCGAATAGCCAAAGCAGTCTTGAGGGAAATTAAAAGAGCTGGAGGAATCAGACTTCCTGACTTCAGACTATACTACAAAGCTACATTAATCAAGACTATATGGTACTGGCACAAAAACAGAAATATAGATCAATTGAACAAGATAGAAAGCCCAGAGATAAACCTACGTACCTATGGCTAACTCATCTATGACAAAGGAGGCAAAGATATACAATGAAGAAAAGACAGTCTCTTCAGTAAGTGGTGCTGGGAAAACTGGACAACTACACGTAAAAGAATGAAATTAGAACACTCCATAACACCATACACAAAAATAAACTCAAAATGGATTAGAGATCTAAATGTTAGACCAGACACTATAAAATTATTAGAGGAAAACATAGGCAGAACACTCTATGACATAAATCACAGCAAGATCCTTTTTGACCCACCTCCTAGAGAAGTGGAAATAAAAACAAAAATAAACAAATGGGACCTAATGAAACTTCAAAGCTTTTGCACAGCAAAGGAAAACATAAACAAGACGAAAAGACAACCCTCAGAATGGGAGAAAATGTTTTCAAATGAAGCAAACGACAAAAGATTAATCTCCAAAATTTACAAGCAGCTCGTGTAGCTCAATATCACAAAAACAAACAACACAATCCAAAAATGGGCAGAAGACCTAAATAGACATTTCTCCAAAGAAGACATACAGATTGCCAACAAACACATGAAAGGATGCTGAACATCACTAATCATTAGAGAAATGCAAATCAAAACTACAGTGAGGTATCACCTCCCAGCAGTCAGAATGGCCATCATCAAAACATCTACAAACAATACATGCTGGAGAGGCATTTACTGGAGAAAAGGGAGCGCTCTTGCACTGTTGCTGGGAATGTAAATTGGTATAGCCACTAGGGATAACAGTATAGAGGTTCCTTGAAAAACTAAAAATAGAAGTACCATACGACCCAGCAATCCAACTACTGGGCATTTACCCTGAGAAAACCATAATTCAAAAAGAGTCATGTACCAAAATGTTCACTGCAGCTCTATTTACAATAGCCGGGACATGGAAGCAACCTAAGTGTCCATCGACAGATGAATGGATAAAGAAGATCTGGCACATATATACAATGGAACATTACTCAGCCATAAAAAGAAAAAAACTGAGTTATTTGTAGTGAGGTGGATGGACTTAGAGTCTGTCCTACACAGTGAAGTAAGTCAGAAAGAGAAAAATAAATACCGTATGCTAACAGAGATATATGGAATCTAAAGAAAAAAAGTTTCTGAAGAACCTAGGGGCAGGACAGGATTAAGGACACAGACGTAGAGAAAGGACTTGAGGACACGGGGAGGGGAAAGGGTAAGCTGGGACGAAGTGAGAGAGTGCCATGGACATATATACATCACCAAGTGTAACATCGATAGCTACTGGGAAGCAGCCACATAGCACAGGGAGATCAGCTCGGTGCTTTGTGACCACCTAAAGGGGTGGGATATGGAGGGTGGGAGGGAGATGCAAGAGGGAGGGGATATGGTGATATATGTATATGTATAATTGATTCACTTTGTTATACAACAGAAACTAACACTCCATTGTAAAGCAATTATACTCCAATAAAGGTGTAAAAGGCAAAAAAAAAAAAAAAAGAAAGAAAGAAAGCCCAGAGATAAACCTACACACCTATGGTCAACTAATCTATGAAAAAGTAGACAAGACTATACAATGGAGAAAAGACAGTGTCTTCAATCATTGGTGCTGGGAAAAATGGACAGCTACATGTAAAAGAATGAAATTAGAACACCCCCTAACACCATACAGGAAAATAAATTCAAAATGGATTAGAGACCTTAATGTAAGACCGGACAGTATAAAACTCTTAGAGGAAAACATAGGAAGAATACTCTAACTTAAATCACAGCAAGATCTTTTTTGATCCACCTCCTAGAGTAATGCCATAAAAAAGAAAACTAAACAAATGGGACCTAATGAAACGTAAAAGCTTTTGCAAAGCAATGGAAACTACAAACAAGACGAAAAGACAACCCTCAGAATGGGAGAAAATATTTGCAAACGAATCAATGGACAAAGGATTAATCTCCAATATATATAAACAGCTCATGCAGCTCAATATTAAAAACCAAACAACCCAATACAAAAATGGGCAGAAGATCTAAATAGACATTTCTTCCAAGAAGACATAAGATGGCCAAGACGCACATGAAAAGCTGCTCAACATCATTAATTATTAGAGAAATGCAAATCAAAACTGCAATGAGGTATCACCTCGCACCTGTTAGAATGGGAATCATCAGAAAATCTACAAACAACAAATGCTGGAGAGGATGTGGAGAAAAGGAACCCTCTTCCACTATTGGTGGGAATGTAAATTGATACAGTCACTATGTAGAACAGTATGGAGGTTCATTAAAAAACTAAAAATAGAATTACCATATGATCCAGCAATCCCACTACTGGGCATATACCCAGACAAAACCATAAATCAAAAAGACACATTCACCACAATGTTCATTGCAGCACTATTTACAATAGCCAGGTCATGGAAGCAACCTAAATGCCCACAGACAGACGAATGGATAAAGATGTGGTACATATATAAAATGGACTATTACTCAGCCATAAAAAGGAATGAAATTGGGTCATTTGTAGAGACGTCGATGGATCTAGAGACTGTCATACAGAGTGAAGTAAGTCAGAAAGAGAAAAACAAATATTGTATATTAATGCATATATGTGGAACCTAGAAAAATGGTACAGATGAACCGGTTTGCAGAGCAGAAATAGAGACACAGATGTAGAGAACAAATGTATGGACACCAAGAGGGGAAAGCCGTGGAGGGGTGGCGGTAGGAGGAGTTGGGAGATTGGGATTGACATGTATACATTTATATGTATAAAATACATAACCAGTAAGAACTTGCTGTATAAAAAATAAAATAAAATGAAAAATAAAATTTTTTAAAAAACGGAAGAAAGTTATTCCTTTCACATACATGTATTTATATGAATGAATTATTTCCAGGCTTATATCTATAAATACAAAAAAGGGGAATAAAATCTACCTTGAACCAAAAAAGGAAAAAAAAAACAGAACCCACCAGTTATACAGAGGAAAACACTATCAGGGCACTTGCTCCAGCGGTAAACAATTCTGAAGTTGGTCAGAGGTGGGGAATCGTCTCGCATGCAGCCAGCAGCCCCCCACCCCGCAAGGAGCGTCCTCATTGCAAAGCTGGGGGACCGAGCTGAGGCGTCTGTGAGTAAACGTGAGCTGAGCCCCAGGCCAGCTGCTGCTGAACTGCTCCCACCCTTCCCAGGTAAAACCTGAATGTGTGCAAGGACTTGAAAGCCTACAGAAAGAGCCGTGGAGCCACCCCAGTGACAGCACGCTGGCCTACTTGGTGCCTGCAGGGCAGCCAGGATGGTCCTGGCCCCGGGCGCTATTCTGGAAGCTTTCCATTTCCCTGCCTGAGGTACCCCTCCTGTCCCGGCCCCCACTGCTTTTCTCCTTCCTCACCTCTGCCCGGGGAGAAATTCCAGCGGCAGTTACGGGTGACACATCCTCTTCTTTAGCAGGTAGCAGCTTGGCAACTCCTGCAGAAAGTCCAGCAGAGCCCACTCACACCAGGCCACCCACAAAGCCATGGCCCCTCACTCCCTCCCACCAGCCCAGCCCGACACTGCTGACGGGGCAGAGAATATGGCGTCAGGCACAGCTGCAGGGGCTCTTGCTGCCTGGAGCAATGTTTATATTGACCTTAACCCAGGCACACCTGGGGAGGGCTGGCCGGCACGGTAAGGCTGCCCAGGTCAGCCAATCCTCGCCCCTCAGGGGCTCACAGTTGCAGAAAATGGACCTTGCTGAACCGGCCATGTCCAAGGAACAGGTGTGGGCTCCTGAGAGTCAGGATAGACAAGGGGCTGCAGCTCTGGCTTGTTTTCTAATCATTTTATCTGGCCCGTGAGTGGGAGACAACTTCAAGAAGACCCTCTCCTAATGAGAGGAACCCAGGAGTCAGGGAGAGGAGGGGTGGTGGGTGGAGACAGAGGCCTGGTGCCCCGGCTGCAGTGGAAGCCTCTGGAAGACCAGGCGGAAGGAGGCCACACAGAGTGAAGCCCAGGGTCACAGACGTGTCCCGGAGCTGCTGTTTGTTAGTTCAGGTCCTGCTCTGAGGTGCTCTGTGTCAGCTCTGACCGACAGGTGGGCTGGGGGTGCTCTGCAATGAGGGCTACGTGCACGGTTCCTGTGTGTCCAGCCCTGCCAGGGTACCTGCCCAGGGGGGCTCCGTATCCTGGGAGGGGCCGGACCACGAGAGCCCCGTGGGCTGCTGGGTGCCGGCCCAGGTGAGCTCCATATCGTGGGAGGTGCCTGACCACGAGGGCCACGTGTGCTGCTGGGTTCCTGCCCAGATGAGCCCCATATCCTGAGAGGGGCCTGGCCATGAGAGCCCTGTGTGCTGGGGGAGGGGGGCGTGTGTATGAGCGTCCTCTCTGTGCAGCCGGCACAGAGTTGCTTAGCAACTTCCCTGTGGGCAGTGCTGGGATGAAATGAGAACCGGGAGATGCCACGGGCCCCCTGAACCCCTGTCCATCTAGAGTGATGAGGTCAGTAGGCAGGTGCTGGCCACTGTGCTGCATGAGGGAGGCCCCACGGGTACCTCTGTGTCTTCCACCTGACACCACGGAGGCTTCCCCTGGATAGAGCAGACAGCCTGTCTGGGGCAGGTGGGAGCTCCTGGTGTTGCTGCAGGGGACATGAGAGGGACGGACCAGGCAGGAGGAGGTGGGAGCCCAGGCAGAGCCATGGGGCTCGGGGCCGAGGGGACCTTTCTGGGTCTGAGCTGAGAGTGGACGTGCAGGTGGTGCTTGTGATCCAGGAAAGCTGCCCTGGTGACGTGAGGCTGATCGTGCTTCAGTGACAAGCTTCCGGGTGATCCCAGAACAGGATAGTGAGACGGATCCTGTTAGAAGAAGGTAAGTGAGTCCCCCCAGGAGGAGGCTCTGTGAGCTGGCCCCGGGAGGGGGTGAAGGGAACAGGCGTGGAAGCTGCGGGGAGTGGGCAGTCCCCCTGGGCGGGCGGCGGGTGCAGACCCCACTCCGTGGTCCCACAACTGTGCTTCCGGCTGGATTACTTGGCTTCTCGGAGCCTCAGCTTCCTGGTCTGCTCGTGGGGTGATGGTAGCATGGACTGACTAGTAATTCGCTCAGAACAGGGTAGGAAGGGGTCTAGTGGAAATTTCACGGAACACCGTCAGTGTGGGAATCGCAGGCCCTGTTTCCCGCAGGTCTGTCTTCAGGATCGGGAGAGCAAATCCAAGCAGACTTGCAGCAGAGCCTGGGGACGGGCTCTGTTTGGTGGATCGTCCTTTTTCCTGAGTCTCGGAAGGGGCAGATCCAGCGGGCAGTGGCAGCTTCATCCCACACCTGGCAGCATCCAGACCTCAAGGCCCAGCAGCCTCGAGCCCTGTGTCTGGGCCCCCGGGAGGCAGGCGCTGTCCCGCCGTCCTCCTCGGCCCTCTTCCTGCCCAGAACATTCGGGGTCCGGGCCGTCATTAGGGAGAAGCAGGGATGGGGGTGTCCCATGTGAGAACAGGACACGGGACACCTTGTGCACGTGGACGTCCACACCGGGAATGGGGGTCAGTGGGACGCAGGCACAGGAAGGGACAGGCGGTGGGCCTGAGGAAGCAGGGCGGGGCCGGGGGTCCTGGGAGGGGGTGCGAGCTTCGCCTGTGCCGGGCCTCACACTCCACGGGGCTTCCCTCCACTGTTCACTGGGCAGGAGGGGCCGAGCAGCGTTGGTGGAGGGACCCCTCGTATCCTCAGACCCTGGCAGCATCAGCCCTCCAGGTTCTGGGTTGGGGAGCCTAAGGGGTGCAGGCCCAGCTCTGCCCACAGGGAGGCCTGGAGGGGTCGGGCGGGAAGCACGGGTGTGGTCTCGCCTGTGCGGAAGCCCCCGAGCCAGTGTCCAGTGGGAGCCCTCACCTCGCACGTGGGTTTCAAGTCCACGGCTCAGATCACCTTCTGGCCGCTTGGTTTGTTTTCTAGACACAAAGTCCTAATATCTCCTATGTCCCCTGCCCGTGAAAAGGCAAGTCTCACCTGGCACCAGGTGGTGCCTCTGGTCCCCCCTGACTGGACGCCCAGCAGCCAGTGTCACCGCGTCACAACTGTCAGGGGGTGTCAGGCGTGGGGGGACGAGAGCACATGGTCCAGGCCCATGAGGCGCCGTGCCGTCCACGGAGCCGGTGCTGTGGCTGTAGGCGTTCCCTCCCCACCCCGTGGGCAGAGACCACCGTCCCCTTACAGACTGTTATCAAGTGAAGTCATGTGGACCCTGCTCGGGCGCCAGCCCGCGAGTCGCTCTGCCTCAGCGGGGAAGGTTTCCTTTTCCCACGTGGGTTCCAGTAGGCAAAGAACAGAACCAAAGCCGAGACCAACACAGCACAGGCTCTACTCAGTGGCCAAAGAGTGGAGAAGCGGGAACTGAGCTCACAGATCACCTTCTGGCCCTCCTGGAGAGAGTGGTTTAATTTTAAAGAGTAAAGGCAAAGGGAGGAAGAGGGAGGCTAGTGATGGGATGAAGAGGCCTTCCGGGGAAGGGGCGGGGCTTCTTCCAAGGGGCTGGGGTACCACCTCCTTTTACCCGTTTCTGGTCCTTCGTGTCCAGCCATGGCCGCCAGTAGGTGTGTCACTTAATATGCTGATGTAGTAAATTCAGCACGTGATGAGACTCGGGGTCGGTTGGAGGTCACACTCGTTGCCATCCTGGTCCCAGCTGGTTCCATCTGTTTGTTTGTTTGTAGCTTCCTTTCTTATCTCTGGACCCCTTCACTTAAATACTTAGGTGAACTCCTGCTGAAAGTGGGGGTGCAGGACAGCCCTGTGAAAGGTGGGTGCACGGGGCTTGAGCAGGGCCTGGAGCAGCTCTGACAACAACAGGAGGCTGAGACGGGCGGTCAGTCTGACGTCCACACTGGGGCCTGTGGTCAGCATGTGGAGGGGGTCAGCCGGGGGCACGTGTCAGAGAAGGTTCTCGGTGTTTACACAGAAGATGTGAACGTGGGCCCAGATGCAGAGCTGCCTGCAGACGCTGCTACAGAAACCCCTGATTCTTTCCTCAGAAAACTGGTGGGCGGTCATTCAGGCAACAGGGCAAACTGCTTGCTCTGGAGGCTCTTGTGGGGAAGTGGGGACTTAGCAACAGGGGCTCAGCCTGCATAACCCCAGAAGCCCTCCAGGACAGCTCCAGAACCGCTTCTGGAATGACAAGGAGAAGTGGGTCTTCCACCTACTAGACGTGCAGGAGAGGGCTGGGGTCTGCAGGGCCGCCCTCACCTTCAGGGACTGGCTGGGAGGCTCACAGGACCCGGCACATACTTGTGGCTTGTGTTCTCACAGCTGAGATGGGTCACAGCACGCAGTAGGGATGCACGGGAGGGAGGGCCCCTGCTCTGGTCACCTCGTGACCCTTCATGCCCCCTCCTTCCCTTGAGGGTCTCTAGGGTGTCTGTTCCCCCAGCGAGGAAGGGCAGAACCATGACAGTTACCCACACACCTGTCCCCCCAGGGAAGCTCATTAGAGGCTTGGTACCCGGCGGGGGCTTGTCACCTGGTGTTGTCTGCCCTCACCCTCCAAAATGCCGGTGCCCAGAAGGGGAGCCGGGGTTCAGCATGAGCCACATGGTTTGTGCAAACAGCACAGGCGCAGCGGGCTGCCCCTAACGGGAGGCGGGAGGGTTTAGATCAGGCCAGGGAGCTGCTCACCAGCTGCATTAGCTTCCCGGGGCAGCTGTGACGAACGACCACAAACGGAGGCTCAGAGCAACAGAAACCTGTCCTCTCTCAGTCCCGGAGACCAGACGTCTGAGGTCAAGGTGTCCCAGGGCCGCGCTCCCTCCGGAGGCTCCAGGGGAGGGTGCTTCCCACCTCTTCCAGCTTCTGGGGGCTCCAGGCATCCCAGGCCTTGTGGCCTCATCCCTCCCGTCTCTGCCTCCATCTTCACATGGTGTCTCCTATGTGTCTATGTCTCTCCTCTAGTCTCTTAGAAGGACACTGTCACTGATTCAGGACCACCCGCATCCAGGATGACCTCATCTCCAGATCCATAACTAATTATACCTGCAGAGACCCTACTTCCAAATAAGGTTCCATTCTCATATTCTGGGGGGCATGACATGGACATAACTTTTGGGGGGACCTCCCCATTCAACCCACCATAGCACCCAGTTCCCAGATGCCAGCCGACCTTCCTCAGGACAGCATCAGGCTGGTGATGTTCTGTCTTTCTGCACGGAGTTGTCTCTTGTTTCTTGTGGTAACAGTGAGGTTGGGTGGGTGGCACTGCCGGCTGACCTCCCGGTCATTCCAGGGACCATGCTGACGTGTCCTTCCCAGGAGGATGCGAGCATGGCCAGGGCTCCCTGGGAATACTCCACACAGACCGCTCGGTGGTCAGACACCTGCATGGGCTGGACTGGTCCCTGGCACCTTCTACCACATCCACAGCCTGGTGGACTCTGCGGGCCTATGACCAGGAGGTGTGGACCGGCAGGATCGGTGGGAGCCCGCCTGCCTGCCACATGGCCTCCAGCCCACCACAGACCCTCCAGTCCTGCCATGGACATCCCCATCGCATTAACCCCCAAGAGGGCTTCTGGGAGGGGTGAGAACTTGACCATGAGGAAGACAGGGCAGGCCCTAACTGCAGCAGGTGAAGGCAAGGACTGGAGGTGCTTGGCTATTTGTCCCCAAAAGACCCAGGATGTGGGCTCTGACTTGATGGGTCCACCTCCGCCTGAGCTCACCTGGGGGGTCGCTGCAGGGAGAGCGTGTCCTTGGGTGATTTTCCAACTCTCCCCACCCCCAGCTTCACCCTCTGGGCACCCCTGGACCCATTAATAGTCTTTAAATAGTGTCTCTCACCCATCAGGCCTGTGTGGGAGATTTTAATATTGTGCGGGAGTCCAGTGACCAGCGCCCATGTGTCCTGTGTGTCTTGGGAGGGGAGGGAGCCTCACTCTCACATTCCTGCCCCAGTGCACCTGGGGTCGGGGGCAGCAGACCCAGGCTCTGTTCCGGCAGAAGCTCCCTTTCTGTGAACAGGTCTTCCCCCACTCACATTATCCTCACTGGAGACTCAGGAGGCCACAGCGTCGGGGCACCTCCAGCACCAGGACCCCACCCTAGGGAATCTCTCAAGAGCAGCGACCAGGCCTGCAGGTGGAGGGGAGGAGGGAACCGGCCTCTTCAGGATCCCCGGGGCTAGGAAGCCTCCTATGCAGGAGGGCCTTGGACTCAGCTTAACTATCACCCGGGTCTCCTACCCCTCCCCTGGTAGGGGGGCCCTTCAGATTCCAGGGCCCCAAGATCCTCCCCACCAACTTCTGACCCCAACTGCAGAGTTGGGGACCCAGAGACACCCTCACCGGCTTCTTTTTCCTTGGAGGCTCCCAGAATTCCCTGAAGCTGTTATACTCAGCGTTTATTATGGTGAAGGATGCAAGTTAAAATCAGCGAGGACAGGGGGACGAGCGGGGTCCAGCCTCCTCGGCTGTGACAGCCCAGGGAAGCCCACCTGAGTCCTGAAGTTCAGGGTTTATTGGGGTCTGTCACGTCAGTGTGGGGACCGCCATGTGCCTGACCTTGGCCTCCAGCCCCCGGGAGACCCAGGAAGCCCCACTGTGTATCACGCCGTCAGCACAGACCAGCCTGGAGCGAGACCCACGGTGCACGGAGACTCCCATCAGACTCAAGGTGACCTCTGGAGCCAGGGCAGAGGCCCGGCCTCTCTGTGGGCAGGTGAACCCACACCGCATGGGCCCTGGTGCAGTGCCCGTTCCGCGTGGTCAGCATGGGTGCACACAGGTCAGCCAGTTTCTGTGTGTCTCAGCCTGTGACCACAGACCACACTGTCCTGCTCTGCTCACAAGGGCGAGGCCAATGGAGGGACAACGGGGGTGGGAACAAAGCCGGGTCCGGCTGGGTGAGAAAGGGTCCAAGGAGCGAGAACCCGGCTGCCCTTGCCTGGTGAGCCGAGAGCTGACGTCCACCCTGTGGGTAGCCCCTCTCCCCACGTCCCGAGGTAAGGCTGCCTTTCCTGCACCCTGGGGCAGGGTCATGCCTGTGTATATAGCAGGATGCACAGCAATGCATGCAGCAGGCCTGATGCCTGCCCTAGCCATGTACTTGGGGGCTTGGTGAGGGTGGAACATCCCGACAGGACATGGGCCGACCCCGGGGAGGAGGTAGGGGTGAAGCGTTTGGGAGCCTCTGGAGGGGATCCTCACCTGTCTGCACAGGTGGACTGAAGACACAGACCGAGGGTGGGAAGGTGGGGAGCCCAGTCCTGGGTCATCCCTGAGGCTGGCGGAGGGGTGTGGAGCTGGGGGTGATGGCGGTGGGGACGAGGGGCTGATCACAGGACAGCGAGGAGACAGAGCATCCGAGGCAGCGGGTAAGGTGGAAGACTGTGCCCGATGGGAGGACGGAGAGACCAGCAGGTGGCACTGTAGGCGCGGGTAGCAGGGCTGCTCCCTGCAGGGCGGCGCCAGAGTCCCGCACCCCTGGAAACCCCGCGGTGTCCGGACAGAACCCCAGAGGATGGGGAGCCGGATGGGCGGGAAGAGTTTGGAAAAGTCACCTTATCTCCACATGTCCTGGGGGAGGGGTCCCCGCTCCAGCCTCATTCCTTAGAGTCTCCCCACCTTGGGAGTCAGCACACTCAACAGCCGGTCGTGCATGGCTTGCAATTTGTCCGGAGGATGAAGGGGAAGCGGGGGAAAGAATGAGAAACAAGCTCTACATGTTTGGACAGCATATGCCACTCTAATTTCCAACCAGGAAGAGGAATTTCCCAAAGGCTCAGGCTGTCCCTGTAACCAGAATGGGGCTTGAATCAATTCTGCCACTTTGTGGCCGGTTCCAGAAACAAGTTGAAGACAGTTTCTCAGGGGCACTGTAATCCACAACGCCTGCAGGGTTGTAAATGACAACTATGGTGGGAAAATGTCTTGGGGTAAGTAACTGAAAAGGACTTGAAAACAAGGCAGAATTGCAGGAACTGGATTGCAAGACGTAGACTGGACTCGCCGTTAAAGCACATGAAAGCTGCTCAACATTGCCTACGGGTCAGTTGGCCAAAAAGGGCGTAAAGGTGTAAATCCATACGGCCTTGTGCCAACCAAACACGCGGGAAAAACAAATCAACACTACAAAGATGCATGGCTTTGCCCAGTCACAATGGCCACCCTCACAGTGTAAAAACCAGACATGGAGGCGAGGACGTGGAGCAAAGGGAACGCTGCTGCGCTGATGGTGGGAATGTCAACTGCTAACAGCCACGCTGGAGAAGGGTAAGATGTTTCCTAAAAATTCTAAAAAAGAGCTATAGGGACTTCCCTGGTGGCGCAGTGGTTAAGAATCCAACTGCCAATGCAGAGGACACGGGTTCGAGCCCTGGTGCGGAAAGATAACACATGCAGCGGAGCAACTAAGCCCATGTGCCACGACTACTGAGCCTGCGCTCTAGAGCCCATGAGCCACAACTACTGAGCCCGTGTGCCACAACTACTGAAGCCTGACGCCTAGAGCCCATGCTCTGCAAGGAGAGAAGCCACTGCAATAAGAAGCCCACGCACTTCAATGAAGAGTAGCCCCAACTTGCTGCAACTAGAGAAAGCCCACGTGCAATAACAGAGACCCAACACAGGCAAAAAAAAAAATTAATTTTTAAAAATAGAGCTACAGAGCATACAGCACCTCCACTCCTGGGTGTATATCTCGGGATAACCATAAACCAATAGGACACAGGAACTTCAAGTATTAGTGCAGCCCTTTTGCAGGAGCCTCGACTTGGAAACAATGTAAATGTCCTTGGAAGGAAAAAATGGATAAAGAAGATATGGTACTTCTGTACAATGGAATATTACTCAGCCATGAAATCAATGAAATAAGGCCAGTTGCAGCAACTCAGGTGGCCTTAGGTACGATCATTCTAAGTGACATAAGTTAGACACTTAGCATAAGATATCACTTATAGTTGGAATCTAAAAATGGTTACACATGAACTAAGTTACAAAACAGAAGCAGAGTCACACATTTAGAAAACATATTTATGGCTGCTAAAGGGGAAAGGTGGGGTGGGGCGAAGCATAAACCAGAGTGTTGAAATTAGCACAGATACCGTTCCAAAGACCAAATAGGTAATCGACAAGACCTACTCTATAGCTCAAAGAACTGGACTCAGCATACCCTAGTCACCAGAAAAGAATATATACGACTGGTAAGAATCCGAAAAAGAATTTATGGATGTCTCTCTGTAAGTGAATCAAGTGGATGTGCAACAGCAAGAAAGACAGCATTGAAAATCAGATATACCCCATTATAAAAATAAATTACAAAAAAAAACCCAGAAACTTACAAAATTCGTTCAGGGGCTGTGATGCACCCTGGATTGACCACATCTAGACCCACAGATGGATGGGCCCTAAGGCTGGACACTCGTGGGGCTGAGAGGCTGGGTGAGGATAAGTCAGCAAATGCAGTCCCTTTAGAGTAATACTGTCTGGTCCTGATTCCATGGGTCGCAAACCTCCAGATGCAGGCAACCGTTCGTACAGCTAAAACATGGATGGGACACACAGAAGATGGTATAGCATCGGATCAGGAAGAGTTTGGGAAAGGCATCTCATCTCCTCATCTCCTGGTGCTCGGGTTCCCACCTCCAGCCTCTTTCCTAACAATCTCCCCACTTGGGGAAGTCAGCACCTTCAACATCCTGTTTCGCACAGTTTGGAATTTGTCCAGAGGATGAAGCGGAAGGGGGGGAAAACAATGAGAGACAAGCCCTAGGTGTTTGGACAGGCACATGTCACTCTAATTTCCAATTAGGAAGAGGAATTGACCAAAGGCCCACCTTGCCCCCGGAACCAGAATAGGGCTTGAAGCAATCCTGCTGTTTTGTGGACAGATCCCAAAGAAACAAGTTGAAAAATGGAGCTCAGGGGCACTGCAATTCACAATCCTGCAGGGTTGTAAAAGATTCCTAACTTCGAAAAATGCCTTGAGGTAAGTCATGAAACGGGACTTGAAAGCAAGGCAGAATTGCAGGAACGGAATTTAAAGAGGTAGATTGGACTCGCCATTAAAACTCATGAAAATGGGCTGAACTTCGCCAACGATGCAGTTGGCCAAATAGGGCGTATGCGTTTATGCGTTTTTTCCAGAATATATTCAGGAAAAACGCACACGCCCTTTTTGGCCAACCAAACAGGTGCGCAGTGAAAATCAACAATCCAAAGAGGTATGACTTCGTATCAATCAGAAGGGCCGCCTCACAAAGTGTAAAAAGAAGAAATGCAGGATAGGACGTGGAGAAAAGGGAGACCCGTTACGCTGATTGTGGGAATGTAAACTGCCGAGGGCACTCTGGAGAAGTGTATTGTGTTTCCTGAAACATCTAAGAAACAGAGCTACAGAGCATAAGGTACTTCCACTCATAGGCATATATTTGGGAAAACCAAAATTCGACAAGACACAGGCAACCCAACGTTTAATGCTGCTCTGTTTACAAGAGCCTCGACTTGGATACAACCTAAATGTCCTTAAAAGGAAAAAATGGATAAAGAAGATGTGGTACTTCAGTACAATGGAATATTACTCAGCCATGAAATCAATGAAATAAGGTCAGTTGCAGGAACTCGGGTGGACATACATACGATCATTCTAAGTGACATAAGTCAGACAGAAAAAGAGACTTACCATATCACTTATAGATGAAATCTAAAGATGACGACACATGAACTAAATGACAAAACAGAAGCAGAGTCACACATTTAGAAAACACACTTACGACTGCTAAAGGGGAAAGGTCGGGTGAGGTGAGGCATAAAACAGGAGGTTGAAATGAGCACAGGTACTGTTCCATAGACCAAATAGCGAATCAACAATACATGCTCTAAAGCTCAAAGAACTGGACTCAGCACACTCTAGACACCGGAAAAGAATATATACGACTGGTAAGAATATGAAAAAGAATTTATTGATGTCTCTCTGTAACTGAATCAAGTGGATGTACAGCAGCAAGAAATACAGCACTGAAAATCACCTACACCTCATTATATAGATAAATTCCAAAAACAAAAACAGAGAGAGAGAGAGAAATTATTACAAAATTTGTTCAGGGGCTGTGATGCAACCTGGATTGACCACATCTAGACCCACAGCTGGATGAGACCTAAGGCTGGACACTCATTGGGCTGAGAGGCTTGGTGAGGATAAGTCAGCAAATGCAGGCCCTTTAGAGTAATACTGCCTGGTCCTGATTCCATGGGTCCCAAATCACCAGATGCAGGGGACCCTTCGTACAGCTAAAACATGCATGGGACACGCAGAGGATGGCACGCCATCGGTTCGGGAAGAGTTTGGAAAAGGCACCTCATCTCCTCATCTCCTGGTCCTCGGGTTCCTACCTCCAGCCTCTTTCCTAACAACCTCCCCACTTGGGGAAACAGCACCTTCAATATCCTGTTTCAAACAGTTCGAATTTGTCTGGTGGACGAAGAGGAAGGGGGGGAACCAATGAGAGACCAGCCCTAGGTGTTTGCACAGGCACGTGTCACTCTAATTTCTAATCAGGAGGACGAATTGCCCAAAGGCTCAGCTTGCCCCCGGAACCAGAATAGGGTTTGAAGCAATCCTGCTGTTTTGTGGCCAGTTCCCAAGAAAGCAAGTTGAAAAATGGAGCTCAGGGGCACTGTAATTCACAAACCAGCAGGGTTGTAAATGATACCGATCATTGAAAAATATCTTGAGGTAAGTCAACGAAAAGGATTTGAAAGCAAGGCAGAACTGCAGGAAAGGGATTTCAACAGGTAGATTGGACTTGCCCTTAAAGCACATGAAAATCGGCTGAACCTCGCCAAGGATGCAGTTGGCCTAAAAGGGCGTATGCGTTTTTCCTGAATATATTCAGGAAAAACGCATACGCCCTTTTAGACCAACCAAACAAGCAGGCGATGCAAATCAACACTACAAAGAGGTATCACTTCGAATCAGAAAAAAGGGCCATCCTCACAAAGGGTAAAAACCAGATATGCAGGACAGGGTGTTGGAGAAAAAGGAGCCCTGTTACGCTGATGGAGGCAATGTAAATTGCCAACAAAGCATACGGGACTTCCACTCGTGGGCGTATATTTTGGAAAAACCAAAAATCCACAGGACCCAGGCACCCCAACGTTTACTGCTGCTATGTTTACAAAAGCCTCGACTTGGGTACAACTTAAAAGTCCTTGGAAGGAAAAAATGGATAAAGATTTGGTACTTATGCACAACGGAATATTACTCAGCCCTGAAATCAATGAAATAAGGCCAGTTGCAGCAACTCGGGGAGACTTATGTACAGTCATTGAGAGTGAAATAAGTTAGACAGCAAAAGAAACTTATCATAAGATATCACTTATGGGGGAATCTAAAAATCGCCACACATGAACTGAATTACAAACAGAACACGGTCACACATTTACAAAACACACTTATGGCTGCTTAAGGGGAAAGGTGTGGAGTGGGGTGATGCATAAACCAGGAGGTTGAAATTGGCACAGATACCGTTCCATAAACCAATAATGTAATCGCCAAGACCTACTCACTGCTCAAGGAACTGAACTCAGCACACTCTAGTCACAGAAAAAAAATATATCTGACTACTAGAAACTGGAAAAGAATTTATTGATGTCTCTCTGTAAGTGAATCAAGTGGTTGTACAGCAGCAAGAAACACAGCATTGAAGATCAGCTACACTCCATTATAAAAATAAATTACGGAAAAAAAAAAAGACAGTGAGAGAGAGGAATTCTTTTTTTTTTTTTTTTTTTGAGAGAGGAATTCTTACAAAATTCGATCAGGTGCTGTGATGCAACAGACTGACCACATCTAGACCCGCAGCTGGATGGGACGTAAGGTTGGACACCCTACCCCTAAACCCTAAACCCTAAACCTAACCCAACCCTAACCCTAAACCTAACCCCTAACCCTAACCCTAACCCCTAACCACTAACCCTAAACCCTAACCTTAAACCCTAACCCTAACCTCTAACCCCTAACCCTAACCCCTAACTTTAACCCTAACCCTAAAACGCAAACCCTAACCCTAAAATGCTAACCCTAACCCTAACTGCGCCCCCGGGTCTCCCCCATCGCCGCTGGACCCCTAACCACGGGTGGATCCTGCTCAGTTTAAGAACTCCTCCCCTCCCCCAGCCGCCCCTCATGTGTGCCGGTCCCTGAGTCTGGCCTTTACTTTTGCTCCCCCATCCCTCCCTCCCACTCCCTCAGGATCCGCCTGGCTGGGGGGACCTGGTGGGCAGAGGATCAGGCCTGGGATCTCAGCAGGCTCCTGGGGACCCAAGTGGGCAGGGGAAACCTGGCCATACTCTCTTTTGATCCTCTGCCCTTCCAAAGGTCCCCCAATTTCCCCCTTCGGGCGTGGGATCCCTTCCCCTCCCCCAGCCGCCCCTCAGGGGCACCAGTCCCGTCCCACCTCCACTTCTCCTCCCCCCTCACTCCCCCCATTCCCCACGTCCTACCCGGTCGCTGGGGGTTCCTCCGTCCCCTTAGGTGTCCGTGGTCCCCCACCGGGGCCTGGCATGTACCCTACGTGTGCGGAGACGCGAATTCCGCGTCCTCCTTGTCCTCCATTTTGACTCCGCCTTCATTGATTTTTTAAGGGTTCTTTGTTGTTCTATATTAAAGTCCCTTGTAAGAAAAATGCTTTGCAAATATTTTCTCCCAGTCTCTGGTTTGTCCTTCCATTTCCATGACACCAGCTTTCACAGAGCAAAATATTTTAATTTTGATAAAGTCCATTCCTCAATTTTAATTTTTTAAAGTGGGTTTTGCTTTTGGTGTCATGTTTAAAGTCTCATTGCCCAAACTAAAGTGCACAAATATTTTAAAATTTTTCTCTGGAACTTGTGTAATTTTAGCTTTCACAGTTAATGATCCATTTTTAGTTAATTTTTGTATAGGGTATGGGTATGTGTTGAGGTTCATTTTTTTTTTTAACATCTTTATTGGGGTATAATTGCTTTACAATGGTGTGTTAGTTTCTGCTTTATAACAAAGTGAATCAGTCATACATAAACGTATGTTCCCATATGTCTTCCCTGTTGCGTCTCCCTCCCTCCCACCCTCCGAGGTTCATTTTTTATCTCTATGGATGCGCAGGTGTTCCAGCACCATTTGTTGAAAAGATTATCCTTTCTCCATTGAACTGCTTTTGTGTCTTTGTTAAAAAAAAAAAAAAAAAGAAAGAAGGAAAAATTTGAGACAGTGTTTATGTGGGTTCATTTCTAGGCTGCCTTTTCTGTTCCATTGATTTTTGTGTCTTACCTTTCACCAGTATCATGCTATCTTGATTTTATAGGAAGTCTTAAAGTGGGCTAGTGGGAGTGCTTAACCTTTGTTCTTCAGAATTGTTTTGGCTGTTCTAGTTTTTTGCTTTTCCATATTAATTATGGAAGAGCTTGTGAATAGCTACAAAAAAGCTTGTTAGGACTTCAGTTGGAATTACAGTGAATCTATGAATCAAATTAGGGAGAATTTACATCTTAACAATACTGAGTTTTCCAATCCATGAACACCCTGTATCTTTCCATTTTTTTAGATCCTTGATTTTTTAAAGCACCGTTTTTATTTTGGAGCATACTTATTTCTGCACACATATTTTCTTTTATCATCGTAACCATTTTAAGTGACAATTCAGTGGTATTAAATACATTCATAACATTGGCAATCATAACCACCATCCGTCTCCACAACACTCTTCTTCTTGAAAAACTGAAGCTCTATACCATTAAACATTAACGCCCAATTCCCCCCTCCCCATAACCCCTGGCAAGCACCATTCTACTTTCTGTCTCTATGATTTTGACTACGCTAGTTACCTCATATAAGTGTTATCATACAGTAATTGTCTTTCTGTGACTGGCTTATCTCCCTTGACATAAGGTTCATCCTTGTTATAGCATACTGCAGAACTCTCTTCCTTTTAAGGCTGAATAATAATTTGTATGTATGTATCACATTTTGCTTCTCCATTCATCCATCCATGGACACTTGGATTGCTTTCACGTTTTGGCTACTGTGAATAATAATGCTGCTGTGAACATGGATGTAGAAATATCTCTTTTAGACCCTGCTTTCACTTCCTTTGGGTATATATTCAGAAGTGGAATTGCTGGACCATATGGTAATTCTAATTTTTAATTTTTTGAGGAGCCACCAAACTGTTTTCCATAGCAGCTACACCACGTTATATCCCCACCAGCATTGCACGTGTTCCATTTATTCCACATCCTCGCCAACCCTTGTTATTTTCATGCTTTTTTGATAGCCATCCTAGTGAGTGTGAGGTGGAATCTCATAGTTTTGATTTGCATTTTCCTTATGATTAGTGATGTTCACCACCTTCATGTGCTATTGGCCATTTGTATCTTCTTTGGAGAAATGTCTATTCAAGTCCTTTGACCACTTTTGAATAGGTTGTTTTGTTGTTGTTGAGTTTTAGTTCTCTATATATTCTGGATGTTCATAACTTTTAAGATATATGTCTTTCAGATATTTTCTCCCATTCTGTGAGTTGCCTTTTTACCCTGTTGATCTTGTGTTTTGATGCAAAAAAAATTTTTTTTTGGTTGCGGTAGGCAGGCTCCTTAGTTGCGGCATGCATGTGGGATCTAGTTCCCTGACCAGGGATCAAACCCTGGCCCCCTGCATTGGGAGCCCAGAGTCTTCACCACTGTGCCACCAGGGAAGTCCCTGATGCAAAATTTTTTTTTAATTTTCATGAAGTCCAATAGGTTGACTTTTTTCTTTTGTGTCATATTCAAGAAATCACTGCCGAATCTAACATCGTAAAGCTTTTGCCCTGTTTTCTTCTACGAGCTTTATGTAATTTAAGGTTTTACATTTAGGTCTTTGATCCATTTTGAGTTAAATTTTATATATGGTGTTAGGTACAGGGCCAACTTAATTCTTTTTCATGTGTATATCCAGTTTTTGCAGCAGCGTTTGTTAGAAAGAGTTTTATTTCCCCATAAATGGCCTTGAAACGATTGTCAACAATCATTTGACCATATACACAAGGGTTTATTTCTGGACTCTGTTCTATTTTGTTGTCACTTTTATGCCAGTACCACATTGTTGCATGTCAGTACCACATTGTTTGGTTACTGTAGTTTTGTAGTACATTTTGAAATCAGGAAGTATGAGTCTTCCAGCTTTGTTCTTTTTCGAGATTATTTTGGCTATTCAGGGTCCCTTGAGCTTCCATATGAATTTTAGGATGGGTTTTTTATTTCTGCAAAAAACGTCATTGGGATTTTATTAGAGATTGCTTTGAATATGTAGATCACTTTGGGTAGTATTAACATCTTAATATTAAGGAACATCGGGTATGTTTCTATTTATTTATGTCTTCTTTAATTTCTTTCAGCAAGGCTTTTAGTTTTCATTCTACAAGTCATTTACCTCCTTGGTTAAGTTATTACTTCTTTTTGATGCTATTATAAGTGGAATCTTTTTCATAATTTGCTTTTTAGATTGATCATTGTTACTGTATAGAAATGCAACTGGGGACTTCCCTGGTTGCTCAGTGGTTAAGAATCCACCTGCCAATGCAGGGGACACAGGTTCGGTCCGTGGTCTGGGAAGATCCCACATGCCACAGAGCAACTAATCCCGTGTGCCACAACTACTGAGCCTGCGCTCTAGAGCCCACGCACCACCACTACTGAGCCCGTGTGCCACAACTACTGAAGTCCACACACCTAAAGGCTGAGCTCTGCAACAAGAGAAGCCACTGCAATGAGAAGCCCGTGCACCACAACGAAGAGTAGCCCCCACTCGCCGCAACTAGAGAAAGCCCACGTGCAGCACCAAAGACCCAATGCAGCCAGAAAGGAAGGGAGGGAGGGAAGGAGGTAGGGAGGGAGGGAGGGAAGAAAGGCAGGCAGATGATTTTCATGCTTTGACTTTGTATCCTGCTATTTGCTGAACTCATCTGTTTTTGTTGGATTGCTTTGTTTTTTGAATCTTTAAGGTTTTCTACATATAGGATCATATTGGCCGTTAATAGAGATAAATTTACTTCTACTGCTCTGGCTAGAACTTCCAGTGCTATGTTGAATAGAAGTGGTGAAAGCCAACATCCTTGCCTTGTTCCTCATCTTAGAGGAAAAGTTTCAGTCTTTGACCATTGACAATGATGTTCACCATGGGTTGTTAAGATACAGCTTTTATGTTGAGATACTTTCCTACTATTCCTACTTTGTCAAGTGTTTTTATCATGAAAGGGTGTTGAATTTTATCAAATGCTTTTTCTGCATCGAGATAATCATTTTTAAATGTCATTCTGTTAACATGATGCACTACATTGAGCAGTTTTCAAATGTGGAACCATCCTTGCATTCCAAGAATAAATCCCATTGGTCATGGTGTATAATCTTTGTAATAAGCTGCTGAATTTGACTTCCTATTAGTTTATTGAGGATTTTTGCATCTCTGTTTATAAGGGATACTAGTCTGTAGTTTTCTTATAGTGTTTTTGTATGGCTTTGGTAACAGAGTAATGCTGGCCTTATAGAATGAGTTAGGAAGTGTTCCCTCCTCTTCAGGTTTTTGGAAAAACTTGAGAAAGATTGATGTTATAACTCCTTTAAATATTTCGTAAAATTCACCAGTGAAGCCTGGGCTTTTATTTTTGGGGGAGACTTTTGATTACAGACTCAATCTCCTTATTAGTTATAGATCTTTTCAAATTTTCTATTTCTTTGTGATTTAATCTTGATACAAATGAAGATGGAATTGTATCCATTTCAACTAGGTCATCCAATTTGTTGGCATACAGTTGTTCATAGTATTTTCCAATAATCATTTTTGTCTCTGTAGAATCAGTACTAATTTCCCCACTTTCATTTCTGAGTTTGGTAATTCAAGTCTTCTTTTTTTTCTTAGTCCATCTACCTAAAGCTTTATCCATTTTGTTGATCTTTTCAAAGAACCAAGCTTTGGTTTCATTGATTTTTTTTCTATTGTTTTACTAGTCTCTATTTTGTTTATCTGTGTTCTAATCTTTTTATTTCCTTCTTTTTGCTATCTTTGTGTTTAGTTTGTTCTTCTTTTTCTATTCCCTTAAGTTGTAAAGTTAGATTGTTGATGTTTCTTGTGTTTGTTTTGTTTTGTTTTGTTTTGCGGTACGTAGGCCTCTCACTATTGTGGCCTCTCCTGTTGCGGAGCACAGGCTCTGGACGTGCAGGCTCAGCGGTCATGGCTCACAGGCCCAGCCGCTCCGCAGCATGTGGGATCTTCCTGGACCGGGGCATGAACCCGTGTCCCCTGCATCAGCAGGCAGACTCTCAACCACTGCGCCACCAGGGAAGCCCGATGTTTCTTGTTTTAAATATGTGTTTATAATTGTCAATTTTACCCTCAACACTGCTTTTACTGCATCCCATCGGTTTTATGATGTGTTTTGTTTCCATTCAAGTTTAAGTATTTACTAATTTCCCTTTTGTTTTCTTTGATCCATTGGTTGTTTTGGACTGTGTTGTTTTAATTCCCACAAATTTGTGCATTTTTCATTTTTTCCCCATTTATAGTGATTTTTAGCTTCATCCTGTGTAGTCAGAGAAGATATTTTGAATGATATTTGTCTTTTGAATCTATTGAGACTTAATTTGTGGATTGCCCTGGAAATGTCTCATGTGTACTTGAGAATAATGGTAAAGTTGCAGGATACAAAATGCACAGAAATCTCTTGCATTCCTATACACTAAAAAGAATACAAATTGGAAAAGAAAAAGTAAAACTGTCACTCTTTACAGATATCATGATACTATACATAGATAATTTGATGAAAGACATGAATATAAACATCAAAGAAGCTCAACAGACTCCAAAAACGATGAACTCAAAGAAACACACACACTCAAATTTTCAATAGACAGAGACAAAGAGAGAACCTTGAGAGCATCAAGAAAGAAATGACTTGTTTCATACAAGGGCTCCTCAGTAAGATGATAAGCAGATTTCTCATCAGAACCTTTGGAGACCAAAAGGCAATGAACCCATATATTCAAAGAGCTAAAATAAAAAAAACAAACTACCAGCCAAGAATCCTATATCTGACAAAACTGTGCTTCAAAAGTGAGGTAGAAATGAAGACATTCACAGAAAACAAAAGGGAGTTTGCTACCACTACACCTTGCTTGGCAAGAGATGTTCAAGGGAGTCATGCAGGTGAAATAAAAGAACACTAGGTAATATCTTGAAGCAATCTTGAGAAAGAAAAACGGAGTAGGGAGAATCAGGCTCCCCAACTTCTGACTACACTACAAAGCTACAGCCAACAAGACAGTATGGTACTCGCACAAAAACAGAAATATAGATTGATGGAACAGGAGAGAAAGCCCACATCTAAACCCACACACCTGTGGTCACCTTACTCTATGACAAAGGAAGCAAGAACATACAGTGGAGAAAAAGAGAGTCTCTTCAATAAGTGGTGCTGGGAAAACTGGACAGCTAAAAGAATGTAATTAGAACACTACCTAACACCATACACAAAAATAAACTCAAAATGGATTAAAGACCTAAATGTAAGACCAGACGCTATAAAACTCTTAGAGTAAAACAGGAAGAACACTCTTTGACATCAATCACAGCAAGATCTTTTTTGACCCACCTCCTAGAGTAATGAAAATAAAAACAAAAGTAAACAAGTGGGACCTGATTAAACTTAAAAGTTTTTGCACACCAAAGGAAACCATAAACAAAACGAAAAGACAAACCTCAGAATGAGAGAAAATATTTGCAAATGAAGCAAGGTACAAAGGATTAATCTCTAAAATATACGAACAGCTCATGAGCTCAATATCGAAAAAACAAACAACGCAGTCAAAAAATGGGTAGGAGACTTAAATAGACATTTCTCCAAAAAAGACATTCACATGGCCAAGAGACACATGAAAAGATGCTTAACGTCACTAATTATTAGAGAAATGCAAATCAGGACTACAATAACGTATCACCTCACACCGGTCAGAATGCCATCATCAAAAAATCTACAAACAATAAATGCTCGAGAGAGTGTGGAGAAAAGAGAACCCTCTTGAACTGTTGATGGGAATGTAAGTTGATACAGCCACTATGGAGAAGAACAGTATGGAGGTCCCTTAAAAAACTAGAAATAGAACTACCATATGACCCAGCAATCCCACTACTGGGCATATACCCTGAGAAAACCATAATTAAAAAAGAGACACGTACCACAATGTTCATTGCAGCACTAGTTACAATAGCCAGGACATGGAAGCAACCTAAGTGTCCAACGACAGATAAATGGATAAGGAAGATGTGGCACATATATACAATGGAATATTACTCAGCCATGAAAAAGAACGAAACTGGGTCATTTGTAGAGATGTGGATGGACCTAGAGTCTGTCATACAGAGTGAAGTAAGTCAGAAACAGAAAAACAAATAACGTATATTAACGCATGTATTGATATGTGGAATCTAGAAAAATGGTACACATGAACCTAGTCCCAGGGCAGAACAGAGAAGTAAACATAGAGAATGGATGTGTGCACATGGGAGAAAAGGGAGGGTAGGATGAATTGGGAGATCAGGTTTGACATAAATACACTACCATGTGTAAAACAGATAGCTCGTGGGGACATGCTATAAAGCACAGGAGCTCAGCTCAGTGCTCTGTGGTGACCTAGCTGGGTGGAAGGGGGTGGCAGTTGGAGGGAGCTCCAAGAGGGAGGGGGTATATGTATACATATGGTTGATTCAATTTGTTGTACAGCAGAAACTAACACAACATTGTGAAGCAATTATACTCCAAATTTTAAAAATAGAAATAATTAAATTAAAAAAAATAAATTTGAAATTTCATTTTCAAGTTTGGTGTCCATTTTTGAAAATTGTAGCCATTCTAGATGTGTAATGGTATCTCACTATTTTAATTTGCAATTCACTAATGATATATGATGTTGAGCATCTTTACATATGCTGATTTACCACCTGTGTATCTTCATGGACATATCCATCACCCACAAAGTCGCTGCTACTTAGAGCTGTTGCCTTTTTTATTTCACCAAATGTTAATGTCTTCTCCTCAGTGGTACCTCCTGGTGCATTCAAGCAGCATTGCTTGCTTCCCCCTTTGTGCCCATGTTCTCTGCATGTTCTTTTGTCATAGCATCTTTGACTGCCTGTTACATTTTTATGGGTTTAATCTTTGCTGTTCTCTGCAATGCTGAACACTTCTGTCTTTCATCCATTTTATATTACCTGCTCCTAGTTGAATACCTGGCACATGGTATTCTTATATGCTGAAAGACAGGTTAACTGATTTAATGCATATTGATGGGATATTTTCAGTAAACGTTTGCTTTTCTCTCAAAGTAGAATGTAAATAATGGACACCCTTAGCAGCCTTTTGTTTACTACAAACTCAGTAAAATGATTTGCAATTGAATGGAGATATGCTGTTTCAGGGACCATTGTCATTCATGGATGTGTTTGTGGACTTTACCTGGGAGGAGTGGCAGCTGCTGGACCCAGCTCAGAAGCACCTGTACAGGAGTGTGATGTTGGAGAACTATAGCAACGTGGTGTCCCTGGGTATGTACCACCTCCCTGAAAGGAGTGTGTGTCATCTCCAGGCTTCCCCTTCTTGGGTGCTGAAAGCTGGGGCACTTTCGTAAAATGCTTGGTGATTTGCGGCTTATATTTAGAGGCCAGATTTTCTTATTCTCCCTTTGGCATCAGGAGCTGCTGGTTGAATGGTGTTTACTTTGCCAAAGTGCAAAAGGGCAGCTTCATCACGCCGCCTCTAAACAGAGTCTTCCCCATTCTGCTGAATCCCTGGGTCCTAGGCAGTTTTGGGCCAGGTTGTCTGTGATTTTCCGTTCACGGGGTATCAACTCACCAAACCGAATATCATTTTCCAGTTGGAACAAGAAGAGCTGTGGATGATGCAAATTCCAAGTGAGGGCCATATGGGTGAGTCGTCAGAACATTTAGATCTTTTCCTCCTTAGAATTGGTGAGTTCTGACGTGATGTTCCCTTTGTGTTTGTACTTTTGGGTCATTTGTAACCATTGTCTCTTAGTTAATCTCCTCTGTGGCATTCTCAGCTTCCTTCTTACTTTCCCGTGGTGATAGATGCATTTCATTACGCATTTAAGCAAGCTTTTCCTCTTTACCTCTTTTCATGTGACTTTCACACCCCTTCTACTTTTTTCCTATTTTTCTAAAATTACTTACATTCATATTCAACACAGTTCCAATTTCCTTCTCCTTGAAACCTACGTGTTAGGAGATTCTACCCTTTCTGCTTCTCCTTCCTAATGGCTTTGTCATCACTGTTCTTTCTGAGTGTATTCCTGCATCATTTGATAATATCATTTCTCCCGCCTGAAGCCTTTTCCCCACACCTTACTCAAGTGAACCCCATGGAACCCACTCTCACACTGCACGACACAGTGCTTATTCTCCTCATGCTTTACTGCCCTCGCATGCTCTTTCCTCTGAGTCCAAAGGGGTCTTTCTTATATTCCCCACTTTCCTCGTATATTGTAAGTTTTAAAAGACTTCCACTCTGAAGATTTACGCTTTTTCTTTCTGTATTGGTGACTGACAGCCCCATCCCTCCTTCATCTGCCCTTTGGTACTGGGTTTGATTGTTCCACCGGGCATCTTCCCTGCATGGGCCACTCCCTTGTCTCATTTTTCAGAAACTGGAATTGGAATGTCTCTTCTGCTGCCCCATAGCTGTATGATAACTTCTCACCTTCCTGGTTGTTAGTTCTGTTATGCTCCTGGATCTTCTTCCTGGCACTGGGGCGTGAGCCTAAATATCCTTTTTATGCAGTTCTCTTCACTAGTCTTGCTATAATCTGTTAGTATCTCGGTCCTTCAAAAATAAGTATTTTAAGGCCTCCATCTTCTCAATTCCCACCTCCTTCTCATTGGGAATGAGATAATTCCCAATATTATCTTTTTTTTTCTTTTCTTTTTTTTTGGCTACACCACACGGCTTATGGAATCTTAGTTCCTGACCAGAGATTGAACCCGGGCCCTTGGCAGTAAAAGCATGGAGTCCTAACTACTGACCCGCCAGGGAATTCCATTATTTCATTTCTTGCTTATTCTACTTATTAGCAAAATTTATACCTTTTACTCTTTTTATACTGTGAGTTCATCCTGATGTTACTGTCAGATATATTTCCCTAAGCAACTACATATTCTGTCATAAGTGTGGCAGGATGAATCAACAGTTAATCTTTGTATTATTAGGATTGTTTCAGCTACAATTTTTGATTAGTCCAAAATCAAACTATTTAGGCAGAAGTGATTTATTACCACACATCACAAAATGTCCTGATGTGGGACTGCTTGACTTACTAAATCCCCAAACGTCTATCTCTGCCTCGCCATTCTAACTATGTCAGTATTTCTCAGATTTCCTCCCCTCATGGTCACCAGATGCCTCTTACAGTTCCAGCCAACACCTGCAGATATACCAGTGGGCAGTGGAATAAGAAAGACTGTTTCTTCCCACATGGCCCTTTTAATCAGGCATTAAAATCTATTTCTGGGAGCCCCAGCAGACTTAACATGTTGAGCAGGCTAGATTTTTATCACATATCCCTGTGTAAAGAAGACTCTGGTGAGGGAAACGGGGCCATCACTGTCGGCTCAGCTATATCATGCTTCACTCTCGGCAGGGGTATGGAAGTGGGTCCCATTTTCCTAACTGCAGCACATGGCCTTCCAAATGGAAGTAGGAAATAAGATCAGGTTTCTGCCAGCCAGGAAAAGGGCAGCAGAACGGCTGGGTAGGCAGCACTGTCCACCTCCATCTACCTCTCTGGTTAGGCATCATCCAGTCGCACCCTTCTTTCCATCCATTCATCTTCAAAAATATTCTGTCACCCCTCTTGTCATTCTTCTAGTATATTAATGGAAGTCTAGGATCCTTGTTTCTAATCAGACGTGGTGGTTCTTCATGGTCTGGTGATCTATAATTAAAGATAAGTTATCCACGTACAACCAGCCAGACAGGTAGAGTGGCAGAGAGAAGTACAGGGTGGGTACAACAGGAACCTCGTTCTGGGAGAGCAGCAGGAGTGGCACAACAGAGAAGCATTGGAACCCGGGCTGGGCAGGCAGTGCCGGGGCTTCCTGCTGTGGCCGTGGCCTGGTGAGCCCGGGTTCTGCTGGCTTAGCATGATTTCCTCTTCCATTGTCTTCTGTGGCTAAACTCAAGATGGGCCACAGCCAGTAATCATGTTTAATACAGTCTTGAATCATTTAAATAATCTTTAATCTTGTGAATTCCTCTCTTCTACTCACTGGCTCTGGTATTCTGTCCTTATTTCTTGAATTCTTTGTGCTCTTCCTTGAGACCAGCAATGATCTAATTTTTCACAATTATTTTTGCAAAGAAAATGCTCAACAGCAAATTCATTAGATTTCCTGGGAAATCAAATGAAGGAAGCCAGAGATGTGGGAACCAAGGGAAAATCAGCAGGAGTGTGGTGCCAGCAACAGAAGGATTGGAAGGGTGAAGTACAGAAACTGACAGATTCAGTATCCATGAACTTTCAGAGTCTACAGGGACAACACTGACAGCCAAACATGAGCAAATATGATTTGAGGGCAAAGGTTAATTACTCACTGGCCTGTTTTCTTCTTGATGGAAACACTTCTGACTTTAAGACCATGTATTGGGTTGGCCAAAGGTTCATTCAGTTTTTTCCATAAGATGGCTCTAGTAGCACTTAGTTGTCTTTAACTTCATTCAAAACAGTTTTGTTAGATTGTATTGTGACAGCTGTCGTATCAGCATGCATTAAAAAAAACATCAAAATTGGTGAATTTTTGTGTAGCCATTTTAATATTGAAGATGGAAGAAAGCAACACTTTTGGCCTATTATACTGTATTATTTCAAGAAAGGCAAAACTGCAACTGAAATGCAGAAAGGGATTTGTGCAGTATATGGAGAAGGGGCTGTGACTGATCTAACATGTCAAAAGTGGTTTGTGAAGTTTCATGCTGAAAATTTCTCTCTGGATGATGCTCCACTGCCAGGTAGACCAGTTGAAGTTGATAGCAATCAAATTGAGACATTAATTGAGAAAATTAATGTTATATCACAAGGGAGATAGCCAAAATACTCAAAATATCCAAATCAAACATTGAAAACCATTTGCACCAGCTTGATTATGTTAATTGCTTTGATGTTTGTGTTCCATATAAGTTAAGGGAAAAAAACCTTCTTGACTATATTTCCAAATGCGATTCTCTACTTAAACGTAATGAAGACGTTCCAGTTTTAAAACGAATTGTGACGGGCGAATGAAAAGTGGATACTGTACAATAATGTGGAAAGGAAGAGATCGTGGAGCAAGCGAAATGAACCACCACCAACCACACCAAAGGCTGGTCTTCATCCAAAGAAGATAATGTTGTGTATATGGTGGGATTGGAAGGGAGGCCTCTATCATGAGCTTCTTCTTCTTCAAACCAAATGATTACTTCCAACAAGTACTCCTCCCAATTAGACCAACTGAAAGCAGCACTCGACAAAAAGCATCCAGAATTAGTCAACAGAAAACACATAATCTTCCATGAGGATAATGCAAGACCATATGTTTTTTTTGATGACCAGGCAAAAACTGTTACATCTTGGCCGGGAAGTTCTGATTCATCTGCCATATTCACCAGACACTGCACCTTTGGATTTCCATTTATTTCGGTCTTTACAAGATTCTCTTAATGGAAAAAAATTCAATTCCCTGGAAGACTGTAAAAGGCACCTGGAACAGTTCTTTGCTCAAAAAGATAAAAAGTTTTGGGAAGATGGAATTATGAAGTTGCCTGAAAAATGGCAGAAGGTAGTAGAACAAAATGGTGAATATGTTGTTCAGTAAAGTTCTTGGTAAAAATGAAAAATGTATCTTCTATATTTACTTTAAAACCGGAGGAACTTTTTGGCCAATCCAGTAATAGCCAGTAATACTCCCTCCAAAGCCATTGTAATGGTCAGACATGCTCATGTTCATTTCTCACTGCATGGGTGTGGGTACTGTCCCAGTTGGGAATTGATGTTTGGGAAAATATAATTTGGAGGTTGTGTACAAAATGAATAAGACGGTTCAGATTTAGGATATAGGGAAACCTGAAATGAGGTATTAAGATCCTGTGATGTTGCTATCTTCAAACCTGACCTTCTTCTATGTTCTCTTAATACCCTTTTCTGTCCATTGCCTTGGTCAGCATATTACTTTGGGACACCTAGGCCAAGTCTACCCATTCTCTCTTCTATTCAACCTCCAAATATTTGTGATTATGACTGAGGACTTAGTCCTCTGTCTAGTTCCCTATTCACTTTGTATTTTTGGATTTTGGAGATTTTTTATGTTTAAACAGCATTCTGTCCACCCTGCCCCTTCTGTTTTTCATTTCTCCCCACCCCGAGAAAAACAATTTCATCTCTTTTAGCTCTTTCTTATGGTATTTACCTCCATGTTTTCTAAATAAACGACTTATTCTCTTACACCTTGATTTTCTCCTCTAATTATTTAGTATGAAGGGTAAAGATTTCCTCTTCTCCAATATACACACACTCTCTTCCCATACCTCCATCATCCTAATCAAGCTATTTCATACTTAGATCAGTCTTCAGTTTTTATATCTTTACGACCATGTAATTTCTTTTCCTGGGCAAATCGTGCGAGTATACAGTGGTTAGTTTTGTTCATAACTCGTTTTTTCTCGAGTTGTTTTATTGTCCTACAAAGTTTTCTATGTTATCATTAATGTATTTATAATTAATTTAACCCCAGACTCATCTTCACATGTCTAAATATTCTTTTGGTACATTCAGCTAAATTAGTGACTCTGTCAATTTCATCTTCCTAGTGACATCACTCCCACGTTGTTTGACTTGCCCCAGTGTAACCTGATTTTTCTCAAGAACTGGTTGTACAGTTTTTAACCTGGAATCTCCTTTTAGATTTTCTTTTCTATTTTTATTGTGTCACCTTTTTTCTTGGTTTCTTTTGTTGGAACACCTCTCACGGTAGCTTCCTTTGAAAGGGTGCATTTGATATAGATTTTGCGACCTGTGCCTCTAATTTACTCCTGAATCCTCTGTTTTTTCTCTTCTAGTGATGCTACTGAGAAGTCAGATCCATTCTAAATTTTGATCCATTATGTGAAACTTTTTTCGTTTCTCTGGAAGCTTTATTAGCTGGTGCTGTCAGTGTACTGAAACATCTCAGTGATATTTCTTGTGAATTTATTTTCATCTCTTTGAGTATTCAGTGGAACTTTATTCCCAGGAGGACTGTAAACCAATCTGCAATGGTTCTGCTCTTTCTCCTGAGCTTAGACAGTGTTTGGCACATAATAGGTATTTAACAATTATTTGTCGAATGAAGCCTATGCTCAGAGATCCCTTCCCACTTCTTTAGATTTTGCTCATTTTTCCTTGTTCTTTCTAAAGAAAACATTATGCAAAATTTTGAAACTCAAGACTACCTTTATTTATTGCCAGTTCCCTTTGCCTATTTTCATGTTTTGTTTTCCTTTGTTTTCCCCAGAGCCCAGGAGTCTGGGTATATTTACATTTGAGATTTTATTTACATTCAGAATTGATTTCAGAAACTAAGAAAAACATCAGGACATGACATTTATAAGGCAATTTTATGCTGTACTAGGATCATGTTACTATTTATATCGTGAGTATTTTCATTTCTAGATGAAGTCTGGGAAATTGATGGTTGTATGGAATGGCATCAGGAAAATCAAGGCAAGCTGAGAAGTATGTCAAAATGCTATCAGTGTACTGCATTTGGAAAACTATGTCTTCTTCGTACAGATTATGTTTCTTCAAGACAAAAACTTTAGGGCTTCCCTGGTGGTGCAGTGGTTAAGAGTCTGCCTGCCAATGCAGGGGACATGGGTTCGAGCCCTGGCCTGGGAAGATCCCACATGCCGTGGAGCAACTAAGCCTGTGCACCACAACTACTGAGCCTGAGCTCTAGACCCTGCAAGCCACAACTACTGAGCACATGTGCCACAACTTCTGAAGCCTGCGTGCCTAGAGCCCAAGCTCTGCAACAAGAGAAGCCACAACAATGAGAAGCCCATGCACCACAACTAGAGAAAGTCCATGTACAGCAGCAAAGATCAAACACAACCAAAAGAAGAAATTTTTTAAAGACAAAAACTTCATAAATGTGTCACAAATGGAAAGAGTTTGAAATATAATATAGATTTTAGTAATAATAATGTTGGAAAGAATCCTAATGGGTTTCATGCACATAGGGAATCATCCTTCCATTCTAAACATGAGCAAGCTCTTACTGGAATAAAATAGTGTGAAAGTAATGAATCTGGAAAAACTGCCAACAGAAAGTCACAGCTCATATGCCAACAAATACGTATGGGAGGAAAACCCTTTGAATGCAGTTACTGTGGGAAGGCCTTCAGCAGCAAGTCATACCCTGTGGTGCATCAGCAAACTCATTCAGAAGAAAAACGCTACAAAGGTAGTAGATGTGGAAAAGACTTCAGCAGCAAGTCCTACCTCATTGTTCATCAAAGAGCTCACACAGGAGAGAAACTACATGAATGCAGTGTTTGCCAGAAAACTTTCAGTTTCAATTCACAACTTGTTACACATTAGAGAATTCACATGCGGAAGAATACCTGTGAATGCTGTTAATGTGGGAAAGTCTTCAGTAGGAAAGACCAGCTTGTTTCACACCAGAGAACTCATTCAGGTCAGAAACCCTATTGGTGTCATGAACGTGGGAAAGCTTTTGGTTTGAAATCACCACAACTCATGATACATCAAAGAATTCATACAGGAGAGAAACCTATGAATGCAGTGATTGTCAAAAAGCCTTTAATACAAACTCAAACCTCATGGTACATCAGAGAACCTATATGGGAGAGAAACCTTATGGTTATAGTGAATGTGGGAAAGCCTTTACTTTCAAGTCACAGCTCATTGTACATCAGGGAGCACACACTGGGGTAAAACCCTATGGCTGTAATCAGTGTGTAAAAGCGTTCAATTTGAAGTCACAGCTCATTGTACATCAGATAAGTCACATAGGAGGGAAACCCTATGGATGCAATGAATGTGGGAAAGCTTTTAGGATAAAGTCCTACCTCATTATACATCAGAGGACTCACACAGGAGAGAAACTCCATGAATGCAGTGAATGTCGGAGAGCCTTCAGTTTTAATTCACAACTTGTTATACATCAGAGAGTTCACACAGGGGAGAATCCGTATGAATGCAGTGAATGTGGAAAAGCCTTCAGTCGGAAATACCAGCTCATTTCACCGCAGAGAACTCACGTAGGGGAGAAGCCCTATGAATACAGTGACTGTGGGAAAACTTTTGGTTTGAAGTCACAGTTCGTGATACATCAGAAAACTCATACAGGAGAGAAACACTTTGAATGTAGTGAATGTTGGAAAGCGTTTAATACAAAGTCAAGCCTTATTGTACATCAGAGAACCCACATAGGAGAGAAACTCTGTGGCTGTAGTTAATGTGGGAAGGCCTTCAGTCGGAAATATCATCTCATCTCACACCAGAGAACTCATGCAGGGGAGAAGCCCTATGAATGCAATGACTGTGGGAAAACTTTTGGTTGGAAGTCACAGCTCCTGATACATCAGAGGACTCATACAGGAGAGAAACCCTTTGAATGTATTGAATGTCGGAAAGCGTTTAATACAAAGTCAAATCTTATTGTACATCAGAGAACCCACACAGGAGAGAATCCCTATGAATGCAGTGAATGTGAGAAAGCCTTTAACAGAAAAGATCAGCTCATCTCATATCAGCGAACTCATGTTGGGGAAAAGCCTTATAGGTGCAGTGAGCGTAGGAAAGTCTTTAGTAGCAAGTCATACCTCATTATACACATGAGAACTCATTCAGGAGACAAACCATACGAATGTCACAAATGCGCGAAAGCCTTCATTTGGAAGTCACTTCTCATTGTACATGAGTGAACTCATGCAGGGGAAAACCCTTATAAATGCAGTCGATGTCAGAAATCCTTCAGTGAAAAATTACGGCTCATTATACATCAGAATGAACACAAGAGAGAAGCCCTCTCAATGCAATGAGTATGAAAAATCCTTCATTAGGAAATCTCAGCTCATTGTACATCAGAGAACTGATTAGGGGAGAAACCTTATGGGTGCAGTGAATGTGGAAAAACCTCTCAGAAATCAATTCTCAGTGCACATCAGAGAACTCATACAGGAGAAAAACCCTGTAAGTGCAGCGAATGTGGGAAAGCCTTTTGTTGCAAGTCACAGCTCATTATGCATCAGAGAACTCATACAGATGAGAAACATATTGGTGAAGTAAATGTAAGAAACTTTCTCTCAAAAGTCAATTCAGGGCTTTCCTGGTGGCACAGTGGTTAAGAATCCGTCTGCCAATGCAGGGGATACGGGTTCGAGCCCTGGTCCAGGAAGATCACACATGCTGTGGAGCAACTAAGCCCGTGCACCACAACTACTGAGCCTGTGCTCTAGAGCCCGTAAGCCACAACTATTGAGCTCATGTGCCACGACTACTGAAGTCCACGTGCCTAGAGCCCATCCTTTGCAACATGAGAAGCCACCACAATGAGAAGTCCACGCACCACAATGAAGAGCAGCCCCCACTTGATGCAACTAGAGAAAGCCCGCGCATAGCAATGACGACCCAATGCAGCCAAAAATAAATAAATAAATAATTTTTTTAAAAAAAGTCAATTCACAGGAATTCCCAGAAAATTCGTACAGGAGAGAAACTCTATAAATGGAAAAATCTCATGGTACACCGTGTATGTATAGCATGTGGTGGGGCATCCAAAGAACACTGTTTTTTATGTACACCAAAAAATATCAGTAAATGTACACAGGAACCCTATCAATTCAGTGAACCCTATGAAAGTTCTCAGCAAGAAGTCATACCATTTCTTTAAGTTTGTGCAGGTGAGGAACAATATGAATGAAATGAATGTCAGGAAGTCATTTTCTAATATGCTAACATCCACAAAGAGGAATCCCATAATGCAAATGAATATAGAATACAATCCTTTGAAATTCATAATTTAATAAGAATTAGGATTTTAATGAGAGAAAATATAAAACGAATGAATTGCACGTATTGGAAGCTCATACCTTGGAGAAACCAAGCTAGAAAAAAAAATACAAGAAAAGAAGATTTTATGAATGTTTCAAATGGGATAAGCCTCAGCAGAAAAGTTTACTTCACTATTATTTTGGTTCACTTAGAAAAAATAATTTCCTTTACAAATTACTTAAAAGTTGTAAAGATGGGGCTTCCCTGGTGGCGCAGTGGTTGAGAGTCTGCCTGCTGATGCAGGGGACACGGGTTCGTGCCCCGGTCTGGGAAGATCCCACATGCCGCGGAGCGGCTGGGCCCGTGAGCCATGGCCGCTGAGCCTGCGCGTCCGGAGCCTGTGCTCCACAATGGGAGAGGCCACAACAGTGAGAGGCCCGCGTACCACAAAAAAAAAAAAAAAAAAAGTTGTAAAGATGTTCCAAACTTTTAGGAAAAGATGGAGAAAATGTTTAAATGTCAATGATATGCATGTTCATAATAGAACATAAAGATTTTTTAAAGTGTGTAAGTAAATGTAATAACCAGGAAAACAATAAGGATTACATCATAAGACCTAGGATGTTTAGGTGTTATCTTTCTCTGTACTGTAAAATATGCTTTGTGTAGTCTGCTGCCATTATTAATTAGTTCCTTCTACATAGATTACCCAGAATAGCTTTAGTTATTGCCACTTTTTAATCAAATTACAGAATTCTCATCATTTTAATTATAGCAGTGTAATGGCAATTCTAGCCAATGTGTGAGAAGAAAAAGTTGTAAGGACTTGGGGGTTGGGGCTGAAACAAAAATCCTTTTGTTTGGAGATGTGATTGTCTATTTAGAAAAACCAAAATAAGCTACAGGCTGTAAGGCAAGGAGATGTTTTGCACAGCTCTGAGAGCTGGCAGCTTGGCTGTGAGCACAAGCAAATCTTTACAACGTCTCCACACTCAGATTCCAGGCCCTGCCGAGGGAAACATTCTGATTTGCCCTCAAAATATCTGAAGGCAGTTTTGCACTAAATCAACCAAAAGCTTCAACAAAGCTCAGACAGCTGAAATACAGATCAGATTGATTCAGCCCCACCCTATCTCCCAGCCTAAGAGCTGACATTAGAAAATATGTGCCCTTTTATGGAAGAAAATATATATTCAGAGCAAAGAAAATTATCAGGAATGTATAGGTACCTTATATAATGAAAAGCATCATTTTACCAAAAAGACAATTCTAAATGTACATGCACTTAACAAGAAAGCTTCAAAATCATGCAAAAACAGAGGTGAAATGAGAAATATACTCTACCATTTTAGTTGGACACTTCAACAGTTATTTCTCAGTAATATAAGTTGGAGACCAAAAATCAGCAAGGCTATAGAAGCACTGAATAATGCCATCAACAAGCTGGACCTGGTAGACATGTCTAGAACATCCAACAGCAGAATACACATTCTTTTCAATTACATGTGAAGCATTCACCATTACAGATCATGTCCTAAGTCATTAATCCTAAAATTTTTTAAATAATTGAAACCATGCAAAATTTCTCCCATCTATAGTACAGTTTAACAAGAAACCAATTGCAGCAAGAACAGAGAAGTCTCCAAACACTTGGAAATTAAGCAACACAATTCTAAATAACTCATGGGTCCAAGAAATTTCAAGCATAATATGGAAAATATTTTGAATTATTATTATATATGATGTGTACAAATTAAAATACAACCTATATCAAAATTTTTGAGATGCAGAAAAAGCAGTGTGTAGAGGGAAATTAATAGCACGAAATGCTTATGTTAGAAAAGAATAAGGGTCTCACATCAATAATATAAAGTCCTACCTTAAGGAACTAGGAAAAGAAGAGTAAAGCCCAATGTAAATAGGAATGAAATAGTAAGGATAAGACCAGAAACCAGTGAAACAAAAACAGTGGAAGGAGTAAGCATCACAAAACACAGATTTGACAATTTTGATGGACTAAATTCTTGAAAGACACAAACTACCAAAGCTTACTCAAGAAAGGGTAACCTATTACAGTTCTTAAAGAAATTAAATTCAGTTAAAAATCTCCAAACAAAGAAAAATCCAGGCTCAGATAATTTCACTGATGATTTCTAGCAAATATTTAAGAAAGAAGTAATACCAATTCTATACAAACTCTTCCAGAAAATAGATGACAAATTCTTAACTCATGAAGTCAGTATTACCCTGATTTTTTTTTTAAAAAAAGGATTACAAATTGTTTAAAAAACTACAAATGTTCCTCATGAACATAGATGTAAAAGTCCTCAAAACTAGTTAATTTAATCCAGCAATATATAAAAGGGTAATACATGAAGGCAAATTGGAGTTTATCTTGGGAATACAAAGCTGAGGCTGATTTGATATTCAAAATCCAATCACTAATTCATACCTGACCAACTAAAAAATAAAAATCATATGGTCACATCAACAGGCATAGTAAAAGCATTTGTTCAAATTCCATAACATTCATGATTAAAAACCTCAGCAAACTAGGAATAGGAAGTATCTTCCTGAAACTAATAAAGCACATCTGAAAAATGTCTACAGTTAATGTCGTAACGGTCAAAGAGTGAATAGATTCCCCTAAGATTGAGAACAAGTGAAATATATCCACTCTCACCACTCTCTTTCAACACTGTACTGGAAGATTTAGCTGACTACATAAGGCAAGACAAAGAAATTAAAAAGATAGAGATTGGTGGGAATTCCGTGGCAGTCCAGTGGTTAGGACTCCGTGCTGTCACTGCTGAGGGCGAGGGTTCAGTCCCTGGTTGGGGAGCTAAGATCCCGCAAGCCACGTGGCATGGCCAAAATAAAAAAGGATACAGATTGGAAAGGAAGAATGACAACTTTATTCAGAGACAGCATGATTGCCTTCACTGAAACTCCTTTTAAAACTTTACCCCCAAAAAAGGCACCTTGGGGAGTGCGGGTGGAGGAAAAATTGGGAGATTGGGATTGACATATATACCATACTATGTATAAAATAGGTAACTAATAAGGACCTACTGTATAGCACAGGGAACTCTACTCAATACTGTGTAATGACCTATATGGCAAAAGACTCTAAAAAGAGTGGATATATGTATAACTGATTCACTTTGCTGTACAGCAGAAACTAACACAATACTGTAAATCAACGGTGCTCCAATAAAAAGAATTTTTAAAGCCACTTAACAAGTCAATTTAGCAAGATAGCAAAATACAATTTTTAACTAATAGTGTTACTTTTTAAAAAAATATTTATTTATTTGGCTGCACTAGGTCTTAGTTGCAGCATACAGGATCTAGTTCCCTGACCAGGGATCAAACCTGGGCCCCCTGCATTGGGAGCGTGGAGTCTTAACCACTGGACCACCAGGGAAGTCCCAACTATTATCTCTTTAATTCAACACTGAATATTGGTGGTCCTAACCAGTGCAGTAAGTTTTTTTTTAAGTGTGAAGATTAGAAAGAATGAAAGAAAACTTGTCATTCCTACACAATATGTTTATGTACCTAGAAACCCCAAAAAAATCTACAGAATCTGTTAGAATTATGTGAATGTAGCAGAGTTGCTAGATACTGATAAAATGTCAATATACAAAAGTCAATGGTATTTCCATATATTACAAAAAATTAGATAATGGAATTAAAGTATCATTGACAATAGCATCATAAATATCAGAAATAAGACTAAAGTCTCTATACAGAAAACTACAAAATACTGCTTGATATTAAATAAATGAGATCTATTTTATATTTGAGAATTGGGAGACTCAATATTGTTCTCAAATGTTTCCCAAGTTGATGTATAAATTCAGTGTCGTCTCAGAGTCCTAGTATGCACTTTTGTCAAAATTAACCAGCTGATTCTGAAATTCATGTAAAAGTGCAAAGGGTGAAGTATACCAAAGACAAAGAGGAGGAAAACTGAAGGATACACACTGAATATCAACTTATCCCACGATTAAAATAGTATGGTTTTGTGTAAAGTTGGACAAACAGACCAATGAAACAACAGATCAGAGAGCCCAGAAGCAGACCCACACATGTACCATCATCTGATTTAAGACAAAAAGTGCCACTGCAATGCAATGGTGAAGACTCTTCAATAAATCAGGTGAATTGGATGTCCTATGGGGTGTGTGTGGGGTTAACACACCCATACCTCGTACCATAAGTTAAAATTATTTCCACATTAATTGTACACCTAAATGTAAAGGGGGAAAAATAGACCTTCTAGGGTTACATGGGGGAAATTTTGTAGCATTTGAGAAGGCAGATCAAGTGCCAAAACAGGCAAAGCTAACATTTGGTGACAAGTCCAGGGTGGTCACCGTGGGGGGATAGTGACTGGAAACCAGCATGACAGAGCCTTGAAGCATGCTGGAAATGGTGAGGACACAGTATCTGCATGTATGGGAAAATCAGAGGTAAACCCTAAAGATCTGTGCACTTTATGTAACTTACAAGGATAGAAAATCAAAATCATCAAGAACTTTCACAATGTGCTTTCATTTTCTTGGACTTGTATGTTTGTTCAAGTTTTCACATGTAATATTATATTAATTTAAAATGCTTTAGGTTAAATATCTATTTAGGTTTTTTTCAATGACAAAAATAGATAAATAGATTGAGGTTTTTTCCTGCTCTGCACAGAGTAGGCAATCAACAGGTCCTGAGAGGATGGATCCCTCAAACGGAGGGACACTCACTCATCTGTGATGTCAGCGTCCAGCCTGGGCCTGGAGTGTAACAAGCATGGTTACTGAGTAACGAGAATGTAGTGCGCAGCGAGACCTCCCTCCTCTCCCACCCTCCGAGTCAGTGTGCTGCTGGGTGACGTGTAAACCAACACTTGGGGGCCAGATGGGAGCGGGCTAACCTCAAACCCACCCTCTACCAGTTCTGTGACTAGACCAGTGACTTAACCTCTCTGACGGGCATCTTGTCATATGGGAATGATGGCAAAATACCCACCTCACAGAGTGCCGCATGCTCAGTAAATAGACCCTGGGCTCTGAGTCCCTGTCCCCCTCCCTGCACCCGACCTACCACCAGAGGGAACGAAGGTTTGTAGCAGGTGAAGTGGGTCTTGTTTGGGCACAGCACCACTGCCCAGCCACCTTTGAGCCTGAAGCAGAAGGAAAAATCGATAATACTCATCTCATCTTTAAAAAATTTTTTTGAACATTTTCTCTAGCAAAAAAAACCAAAAGAGCATTCCTAGTGCCTCTGGGTCAGTATGTTGGGAGGGTTTTCCTGTGCCCTGCCCCACCTGCATCTGCCATCTTCCAAGAAAGGAAGGACAGCTGAGCCACTCTTTCCAGCTCTTGTTTACGTTCCCTCTGTCCTTCTCATCACTCTACCCAAGACGTCACACATCCCCTCTCTTTTTCTGTCAGGCATCGGTTTCCCAAGGGTGTTCCCCAGACGGCCTGCTCCCCGTAGTTCTGTGAACCCACGAACGGCCCAAAGGACTGGTCTCCCATGGCTACAAGCACCCCAATATACAGACAGATTGGGCTTCGAGAAGGCTTCCTGGGGCAGTGCAGGTGGGCAAGCAGCTCCCTCAGGGGGACCTCTGGGAACGAAGGTAATTCCCTGGAGGGAAGAGGGGTTCAGGGTGAAGTAGAGGTTCTTAGCAGGCTGTATCTAGATGGGCTTGCAGCCTTCCGTGGATCAGGGATTTTTAAAAATGTGTTCAGCTACTCATTATGGGGGAAAGTACATGAGTGGCCAGGACATTTCTGAAAAGGAGAAGTCCTAAGGGGGAAGTTCCCAGATTTTGAACGTGTTAAAAGTGAACAACGCCGGTAAGAAACAAAATGGTAAAGAAGATAGCGCGTGCAGAGTACTGACTCATTTAATGATCTCAAACCAAAGAGGAAAGAGGGCCTGTTATTATTACAAATCATAAACTTTACCAAGAGGAGAGAAGGTACAGGATCAGTACCTTGTCCAAAGTCACACAGCTATTAAGCAATTAAACTGGGAGTCCGCCCCAGGTAGCCTGGGTCCAGAGAGAATAGAAAATCCGGAAATAGCAGGTAAGTATGCCTTAGGGTGCTTTATGTGGTAATGATTGCATTTCAGACTAGTGAGCATGGAAGAGAGAGGCAGCCTCTATTTACAGTGGGTGTTGGATAATTACCTTTTGGCCTACCTTTTGTTGGAAGATCAGACCTCTATTAAAAATGAAGCTTATGGGGCTTACCTGGTGGCGCAGTGGTTGAGAGTCTGCCTGCCGATTCAGGGGACACGGGTTCCTGCCCAGGTCTGGGAAGATCCCACATGCCGCGGAGCTTCTGGGCCCGTGGGCCATGGCTGCTGGGCCTGCGTGTTCGGAGCCTGTGCTCCACAACGGGAGGGGCCATGGCGGTGAGAGGCCCGCATACTGCAAAAAAAAAATGAAGCTTATGAAGAGTTTCCCGATTTAGAATACTTGAAATTATTATGTGCTTACGTTAAGAACGTATGCTTTTGAGTCTGACAGTTCAAGGAGGCCACTTATTGGTTGGAAGTGTTTTAAATGCACTTGGACCTATTTCCTTTTTAGTAACAAGGGAACATAACTCGCTCAGAGGTGGCTTGGGAGGCTCAAATAAGACAATGTGTGTAAACAGTGACTTCTCACCTGGCAGCCAAAAAAAGTAACTGATTTTATAACAATGAACTAGAATCATAAAATTTGTTGAATTACATTTAAATTTAATAACGTAGGTACTTGGACATTTTGGTTTCCATTGAGGTTTTAACTTCATTGATGCTTCATGGGTGGAGCGCAACCAGGAATATTCTCACTGAGCACCAGCCGGTCCTGGAGAAAGGGCCTGTGATCACCTTCCCACAACAGGAGGGTTTCCTGCAGCAAATCTCCAATTTCCTCTCTGTTCACCCATATCCGCCTTAGTATACTTGGACGGTGGGGATTGCTTCCCCCAACCCTGTTGTCAATGTTTTTTCTCCCACTTCTTGAAAAGAACCTTAAAACGAGAAAAACAGAAGATTGTCTTTTTATAAAAATTAGGAAACATGGATAAGCAAAAGAAGAAAATTTTAAAGCCAAATAAAAGTAATACAACAATAATTTTGTCACCCGGTGGCAACCAGGGTTTAACGATGTGGCATACATCATTTTGTGTCTGTACTTTTCAAACGGGCTCGTCTCACTCACATTGCTTTGTAACAGCCGTTTTTATTGTACAATGTATCACTAGTCCGGTCAGGAAGCATTCTTTCTCCCGGCAACTACTAATTACCCTCCAGGAGCCCATCCTGTTTCTGAAGTGTGATGTGTTTAGCAATATTCCACCGGACTCTTGGGTCGTTTCCAGATTTTCAAGTGAACAAACGCTGAAATGTTTCTCTTTCTGCCTAAGTCTTTTGCATACGTTCAGGCATGAGCTTTGACGTCAGAGAATTTTTGCCCTGACCGCCCTTTCAAAAGCAACTCGAAACCCTCCTGGTCTCCTCTCTAGAGCGCCTTCCGGCTCGCTGTGTGCAACATCTCCCCAAACTAAACTGCACAGGGGAGAGGCCAGACCGTGTCCGAGCCAGGACGGCGGCACTTCAGAGGCTTCCCCCGCGTAGCTGACCAGGGTCACCGAGAACTCGGGTCCCCAGGCCTCCACCGTCGCGAAGGCCTCTCCGCCGCGCGCAGCCGCGCCCCAGGGTCAGGCGGGGGTGGGATCACCGGGGGCCTCCGGCTGGGGCTGCGGGGGCACGGGAGGGGCGGGGGTGTCTGCCCCCTGGGCTACGACCCCAGCCGGGCTTTGTCTCCGCAGAGCTCCAGGGCGGTGGCGTGGGGTTAATCCAGGGTCACAGCTTCCTCCTGCTGCAGGGGCGGGGGTCGTGGCGCCCTCTCCTCCACCCCAGCCCAGGACCCCCAGGACCCCGGCTCTGCTCCTTCTGGGGCCTGAGGACGCGCAGAACCAGGCTGGATGGCGCCTCTGACGCCCCGCCCTCGCCCCCCAACCTGTCGGCTCCCGTGCAGCCCCCCGAATGCCACGGACCCCCGAGAACCTCTCGGCTCCCCAAGAACCACCGGAATGCCCCGAACCCAGGTGGGCGGAACCGCAGGCCCCGGGACTTAGGGGGCGCAGGGCACGGGCGGGGGTCATCGGGCGGGGCCCTTGCAGGGATTGGCGGAGGCCTGGATACTCTGTATCAACCGCGCCTTCCCGCCGCCTCCCCGGACGTGCGGGCGGAGCACGTGCGCGCCGAGCGCGGAAGCGGCCCCGGGCGCCTGGCTGGGGTGTGTTGGTGGCGTGCGGATGAAGGTGAGTGAACGAGGGGGTCGTCCGGGCGACGGTGACTGAGTCCGGCGTCCGGGGCCGGCCGCCGGGGAGGCTTCTCGGGCCCCGCGGGGAGAAGAGCGCCGGGAGAGGTCCGGCGGCGCAGGGCCACGGCCAGACGGAGGTGTCCGGGCAGGACGCAGGGCATAGCCGCCTGCCCCCCGCCCCCTCTGTCCCCGCCGGGCCGGGTCCCCTCAGTGTTCGGGGTGCCCCCCGAACCCACTTCCTTCCCGAACTCCAGGACCCTCTCCATGAGCTCGGCCCTTGGTCTCCTTCCCGCCCTTCCTGGAGCAGCGTGGGGCGGGGCTGTCGGCGCTGGGGGCATCCGGGTCCCTCGAAGGGTGCGGGGTTGCGGGCCTCCTGCCAGTGGCGACGGGAAGAAACGTGGGGCCCCGAGGCAGGAGCCCGTGACGAGGCGCTGAAGCCCGGAAGCGGCGGCGAGAGCGCGTCTCCTGGCGGGCGCCCTGGAAGCCCTGCCGGGAGGAAAGAGCTAGAAGCGGGCCAGACCCTCCGCCGGGAGCGCGGCAGTTCTCTGCAGGTTGTCTCAACCCTTGCGGACGGCGGTTTGGCAGCATCGACTGAAAACGCGCCCTTACCCTCGCCTCCAGGATCCTGTTCCACAGAAGTGAGGTAGTTGTGGACACAGGTCTGCACGTGCTGTTTGAAAAAGCGATCGCCAGCCGCCTCAGCGGCCGCGGCTGGCAAGCTGCCGGCGCCCGTTATGGCCGCGCCTCGCACGGGTGCTTTGCAGGACCCGGCGCAGACCGGGAGTCATGCCTGCGGTGCTGGCCCGACTGAGTATCGCCATAAAAAAAACTCCCTCTGCTGTTAAAACTTGGTGTCAGTTTGCATAGTTAGACGGTAATTTTTTAGAACACTGCAAAGCCTTCGGTCCAGCTTGCCGTGGCTCACCTGTTTGTGTCGGGGTGGGAGGGCGGCAGAGCGGGCTTTCGGGGTGCAACGGGCCGCACGGAAGCCAGTCTGGCCAGGCCCCCGCCCTCGGGCCTTTGCAGGTTACCTCAGCTCTCAGCCTGTGCCCTCACCGGGCAGAGCGGGAAGCTTGGTGCCTGTCCTGCCCGCCGCCTGCTGCACACGGAGGGGTGTCGCTCCCGGACTTTGCTTTGCACGTGTGAGATCCCCCAGCCGGTAAACCACTGAAGTCTCCGCGGTGGTCGCTGACTCCAGGCTCGCTCTTTGGTCTTGAGGCTGGGCAGGCCCAGGGCTTGCAGGCCTGCGGAGTGCAGCCCAGCGGTTTGTTTACAAAGCGTTTGCTTTTCTATCTCCGTGTGAATTGCCTTCCTCCCTTTCGAGGTCGCGAATCACCCTCTCCCACGGGCTCTCTGGTCTTTAGCCGAGGATGGTATTTAGGGTGAGGGCCTGGGCCTGGGCCACCGCTGGAGGAAATCAGGAGGGATGTGTTTGCGCATCATGTGTTGCGTCAGGTGTGGTTCCAGCGTGTAGGCCCGGCTGCAGACTGCGCAGGTGTACACCTTGCTTCACGGTGTGCGTGGACGGGGGCGTCTCCAGCAAGGCTGTGTCCGAGCGCGCCCGGTGACAGCTGTGGCCCTGGCAGGGTTTACCTTTGTCGCGCCGCGGCCCGTGGGACTGCAGGTTCGAGCTGTGTGGAGGTGTTCTCACATCCTGGCAGTGCACACCTGGGTGTGCACACCTGCGGGCGTGCGGCTGGAGTGAGAGGGCTGCGGGAAGGACTTCTCACGGAAGTGACACCCCTGGGCTTGGTCCCTGAGTGGATACACGCGTGCTGAGCCAGGTAGCAGCTCCTGGCGAGGGGCTGCAACAGCATGGGCACTTGTGGGGCTTGGTCTCGGTGTGTGACTTGGAGGGCACCCGCATCTCTGCCTTCGAGTAGAACGTCGGGGAGCACATCCGGCTGTCTCTGACAGTCGTCGTCATCGTCCGGGGAGAGGACAGAGGGAGCCCTGGTTCCAGCATCCGCTTCTTTTCTCGGCCCCAGGGGTTCTTAGTGGCCACGGTGCCACCTCAATAGCCACCACCACCTCCTTCCTCTGTGAGGGTCAATGCTGTCTTCTCAGAGAGGTCAGGGACCACCTGCAGGGCTTGTGAGCGGGGCAAGAGCTGAGACACTCACGGGAGCTGACGCTCGGGAGGTCTGAGCTGACGAGGCTTTTGTCGCAGGGATCCTGAGAGGGACGTGATGACCAAACCGGGAGCCCTTGATTGACCCCCTTCTCTCCTCCACCTCTGAGAACAGAAGACTCCAGCAGTCCGCAGTCCTGTCCACGGCACGGGTACCACCGTGATATTCTGGGTAACGGACGCCTGGCTCTGTGGGGTCAGCTGCTCTGACTTGGACTCTGTCCACGCTGATGCCCGAGGGCAGGCGCGCCGAGGCCGCACAGCCAGCGAGGTGGGGCAGGGAGTGGAGCCAGCCCCTCAGCCCTTCTCCGGGGACAGCTGACCTCGCCCTTGTTGATGCACATCTGTTCTCGCCCTGCCCTGAGGCCCAGGCCCCCCAGGCTTCGCAGCGCCGCAGCCCCCCAACCCTCCCCGCAGTGTTCCTTTGACCCAACCCCCTAAAGACGGCGGAGCGTCACGAGGACCTCTGCCTCATTGTCACCAGCAGCACCGTCCAGCTGGAGCACCTGGCCAGCTCGTGGAGACCTGTGCTGCGTCCGCCAGGTAGAGGGGAAAGCCATTCTGGTCCTCTTTCTGCAGCTCCTCTCGGTGGGAAAAGTCCTCTTCTTCCTTGACAGGCCACGGCTCCATCTCCTTGGGCCTCAGGCACGGCCTTCCCCCACAGGATACCATCCTTATTCTCAGCCTCTCTCAGAAGGAACGTCAGCCCTCCTGAATGGCTGTGGAGTACTGAGCTGGTAGGGAAATCCGGCAGCCTCCCCGCCCAAGCATGGCTTTTAACATTGGGGTTGGTGCTCAGGGGAGGGGTTTGCTGTGACCTCATAGAGACTTTTCCAGCGTGGGCGCTTTCTCTCTCCTCACCCTCGTAATCCTCCAAGCTCGGGCTGACGGAGGACTAGAGGCTGGCACTCCCAGACGTCAGAGAGGAGGGAGCCCTAAATGCAAGCAGCCTCCTGTTGTGTTCTTGCTGTGCCCGTCCCTGGGAGCCGCTTCCTTCCCCTCGCGATCTCCAGTCACTTCCTACCTAATGCTGGAAGGACATGGAGGCAGTCAGACTGCCTTTATTCTTAAAGGGGCAAGGGCTGAGATGTGGTCCCCAAGGGCTGGAGATCCCCAAATTGGTCAAGGGTGGCTTAGAAGTGTGGGTGATGGTTCTCCTTGGAGCTCCTCCCCTTCTCTGCCAGCCGAGGCCCTGTGCTAAGTGTCCCCGTCCCCAGCCTGAGGAGCTGCGGGTTTTTTGTGAAACCCCACAACCGGGGGGGCTGCAGAGAAGGGAGGGTTTGGGGCAAATGCAAGGACTGGACTTACCTCCTCAGGTGCCACAGTCAGTTGCTGGACAAGGATTTATTTATAAATATATATATATATATATATATATATAAATATATACGTACCCACTCGTCACGGCCATCTTTGTTGTAACCATTTCTGTGTTTATAAATACATTATTTCTGGGGGAAAAAAAAAGGTGATGGTTTCCAGCATTTTGGAGAGTTACTCAGTTTTCTTGGGTCTCTCCCAAGCATACGTTTTATTAAACTTTTGTGTGACTTCCTCCTGTTAATCTGTCTCATGTCAGTTTAAATCTTAGACCAGCCAGAAGAACCTAGAAGCGTAGAGGGAAATTCCTCCCTCCACAACATCAGCGAAGCTTTCAGATTCTCCTCCTTAGTTCTCCAAGGTCTTACCTGCAAAAGTTCTTCTCCCACTACCAGAACCCTGGGTCTCCCTCTGTCTTCCCCTGCAGTCCCCCTTCATCTCTGTTCTCACAAGCAGCTCTCTGTGAAACGAAGTCCCCCTAAAACCGAGCTCCCCTGCCATGCTGATGATAAGCCTCTCTGTCCAAAACTTTACTCCCTTTCTTGTCCCCTCTGACCTAATCCTTTGCTCACTGAGCACTCACCCCCCAGAGTCAGATGAGGTCTCATCATCAACATACAAAGTCGTGGTTGTTTTTCTCCAGGGCAAGATGAGCTCACGGACGGCCAAGCCATGGATCTCCAGAGTGGCAAACCAGAGACATCCTGAGCCCCGAAACTACGACTAAGAACTGTCACAAGGGGACTTCCTTGGTAGTCCAGTGGTTAAGACTCCACACTCCCAGTGCAGGGGGCTCAGGTTCGGTCCTTGGTTAGGGAACTAGAGCCCGCAGGCCGCAACTAAGGATCCCGCAGGCCGCGACGAAGATCCCGTGTGCTGCAACTAAGATCCAGAGCAGCTAAATAAAAAATATTTTTTAAAAAATGTGTCACAAGATGATAATTAACCCCCTTTCTTCCCCTTTAAAAACGGTCAAGTTGGAGTGGATCCGAGGCTTGTCGCCCACTCTCTTGCTTGGTGCCATAAGCCCTTACTTTGCTGCAAACTCCCGCTGCAGGGGTTGGGCTTTCTGTGCCACAGACGTACGAGCCCACTGCTGGGCCACGTCAACTCCACTCAACAAAACAAAGCCCTCTGTGGCTGGCCTTCCTCATGCCCTTGCTTCAAAGACAGCTGCTCTGGGATTATCAGCATTTGGGGGGTCGTGTGCACCAAGAGAAGGTTCTCACCCTTCTGTCCCCAAACAATTGATCAAAGATTTCACCGGGCAGATCCTTTGCGGGCAGAGTGAGCGAAGTGGGGTAAAGGTGCTAAGGGTCAGGAAGAGATTCTGCTTAAAAGAAAGCAAAGCACGACATCTGCCAAAGGGACCTGCCCAATCTGTCCTCTTGGTCTCTGGCCTATCAGACGTGCTCCATGCCCTCGGATTATGACATGAGAAAAGCGTGCCATCTCCTAGTCAAAAGCCACTGACCCAGAAGTGTTGGACCCAACTTCGTGTGCCTGGCGCGCAAATGAGGCCAAACAAATGGAAACACCCGCGTTTGGAGCAGAGAGAGTTCTATTAACCTTAAGCAGCTTTTGTCAGGAAAGAGCTCTCTGCAGGAGGCCCCATTTGTCCTACCACTTAAGCAAAGCTATATTCTAACTAACCCAAGCACATCTTCCAAATGTTTTGATCACATAATACTTTGCCTAACCTGTTGGTTCTTTCCTTAGATTAAAGAAATATAAATAAATAAGTAATCAACAGATGATTGGACCTTTTCCCCAGCTTGGCCTTCAGTAACCTCACGAGCAAACGGAGCAGGATAGCATCTAAAGAAAGGTCACAAGGAGTCCACACGCCTGCACACAGTGGGGTGTGGGTTGACTCGGACCTCCTACCTCAGTGATTAACTGAGATCACTTCACCTTTTTTGTGGCTGAGCAAACTCTTTGGAGTTGGTTTTGGATATGAGTTTGCCTTCTCCCTAGACTGCCGGCTTTCTTATTAAAGCAACTTTTCTGTTCCGATCAGCACTTGCCTCTGGAATATTGACAAGCGGCCAGACCTGGGCTGTGCACCAGTCCAGAAGATGGGGGATGCAGGTTTGTCTCAGGTCCATCTTGCTGGCTAGCCAGGTGCAAGGTCTTTAAAGGCAAAAAGGGTAAATGAGAGGGGGTCTTGGTGATTTCAGCTTCCTGATGAGACCTCAGTTGCAGGCTTCCCGGCGCCGTCCTATGACTCGATGTGTCATTGGTGATTGTGATTGAGCTTCATGTCCCTGAAAAGCAAACTAGAAAATCATGGTCTCGTCGTTCTTTAACCTGTTTCTAGGAGAGAACAAAGGCCACGGTTGAGGCATTTTATTATTTACTTAGAGCCTATGTGATGGGTTAGCAATTTTAATTCCTGGTTGGCCCCTGGTGTTTCCTCTGACACCATCTGGGCCTGCTTTAACTTCGTTTCTGCATTCCCTATCTTCCCTAATTAGTAACTACATGTGTCCGCTCTTCAGAACTCAGGAAAGGCCTAGGAGAGTAAAGCCTTTCTCTGCAAACAAGAAATGGGGGACATGGAGGGTCTTTTGAACCCAGAAGGGCTCTGCAGGGTCCTGACCAGTTCCCACCCCCCACCCCTTTTCTTTGATACTCCTCAATCCTGAGGGGAACAGGGGCAGGACAAGAAAAGGGATACACTTTTGTAAAGAAAGGTTAATCATAAACTCAGCAGGGGAACTTGGTATCAGAAGCTTGATTTAAATGCATCACCTTCCTACCATGAGTCCAGTACCGAGCTAGGGACAGGAGGGTACAGCAGAATATTCTCTCCTCCTGAAAACTATCAACTTTCTGGAGACTCCCAGCCATGGGATTCCAAGAGAACAGATACTACAGGAAGGAAGTAGACCAGCAACATGTGACTTGAAGATCAGAGCTACAGAAACTCAGAGAGGGGAGTGGTCAGGATGGGCTGGAGCTGTCAGGAAAGGCTCCAAAACGCAGCGGGAACCTGACAAACTACCTCAGCCAGGTGACCAAGGTTAACAGTAACAGTGATACGTGTCTCGAGAGCCTACTGCCTTGATATAAAGTGATGGGAAAGCCCCTGACCTCTGTGATCTGCTTCCACAAAACCCATAACACCTCTCTAACCATGAGAAAAACACTAAGTAAATCCCAGTGCGGGACAGCCTACAGAGTACCTGCCCAGCCCTCCTCCACCCTGTCATGGTCATCGAAACAAGGAGGGTCTCAGAACCTGTCCAAGCCCAGAAGAGCCTAAACAGACATGATGATCACATGTCATGTGGTGCCTGGATGGGATTCTGGAACAGAAAAAGGTAGAAGGAAGGGAACTTGAATAGAATAAAATATGGATTGCAGTTAATAATAATGTTTCAGTAGTGCTCATTAATTGTGACAATTCTGTAGAAAACTAGAAAGAGAGGGGAAATTAAAGTTAAATAAAAGAAATGTTGCTTCAGATTGGAAACCTAAAAGAAATTGGTGATTTCCTAGTAAAAATACACAGTAACAAAATGGACCCAAAAATAAGAACAATGTAAACAGACCAATTAGCATAGAAAAGCTAGGAATGGTGCTTAGAAATCTCCCACTAGAAAAGACCCCGGACCATTTGGGTTCACAGTTAATAGCTGAGTGTTAAGTGACCTTTAACAAATTCTGATTTTAATAACAAAGTCTGATATGCTTACGTATTTCATTTAGTGTAGGATGTCACTGTTTACAGAACAGACATACTTTATGTAATATTACAAATATGCTGCCTATTAAACTGACTTTCTCAACAAAAGGAAAAAGTTGTCAATGAGCTTACTTCCATTAAAGCCAGAAAGGAAAAATGTACATATATTCTCGTTTTGGTGTAAAGACTGTATTTAAGCTTAATGTTGTGAGTTTTAACACACCTCCTTTTCAACGTGTCGATTAACGTGTTCAACGGCATCAACACTGTAACAAGAAAGGGCCATCAGAACACTCACGAGGGCAAGAACACAGGGGCGCTGGCCCTCGGGTGGCTGGTGGGGCCGGCCGGTCCCTGGAGCACGCACCGCCCTTCGGAAGTACCACTATGACCCTCTTCTGTACGAAAAATGCTGTGTGCCCTGAGTGACAGTGCCTTAATGCGGGGATGCTTTCATAAAATACCGTTGAACCTTGAACAACTCGGGTTTGAACCACTCGGATCTACTCACGTGTGGATTTTTTTAAATAGAAAATGCTGCAGACCGGATCCACCAACGCGAGACCAGGGTGATGGAGGGCGACCGTCAGTCATACTCCATTCTGACGGCAGAGGGTCGGCACCCCAGCCCCGCTGGCTCAAGGGTCGACTGGAGCCCTGATGAAATTCTAGTGAGAAAATAAAGAGAAACCCTGGGGCAAAGCCCCGAGGACGAGATTCCGTGCCCGTGTCCAAGACCGACGCCCGCGCTCTGCCTTCCCGGACCCTGTCCCCCGAGTCCCGGCTGGGGACAGCACGGGCTCCGCAGGCCACCAGAGGGTGGCATCTTGCTCAGGGGAAGGACACTGCGGTGTCTTCGGGACCACGAGTGAGGGCAGGCATGGCTCACCCACAACGACACAGCCTTGGAGTGGCGTGGCGCTCAGGCGCCACCAGCACCAAGTGCGTGACTCAGATGAACACGGTCCGGCCACACAGAAGGGCTCCCAGCTGTGTAATCCCGCAGGGGCCCAGGTCAAGCCGCACGAGCCCCGCGGATGCTGTTACAGACACACAGGCCCGGGCTCCCCAGGGGTCGGCTCCAGAAGCCGATCCACACTACACTCGCGCACACAAACACACACACACACAGAAAATGCCTTGTGAGTGAGGACCGCAGCTATGCTGTCCCAAGACAAGAGCTACCAGAAGCTGGAGGGAGCCCTGAATCAGATCCTGCCCCTGGTGCCCTCAAGGCCTTGCCAACACCCAGATGTCACACTTCCAGTCTGCAGGGCCGTGAGACGACAGATTTCTGTTGTTCTGAGCCACCTGGTTTGTGACACCTCGTTGTTCTGTTTTGTGGCTGCACCGCACGGCTTGTGGGATCTTAGTTCCCCGACCAGGGATCGAACACGCACCCTCAGCAGTCAGAGTGTGGAGTCCTAAGCACTGGACCGCGAGGAAGTCCCTTGTGGTACTTTGTTACAACAGCCCTAAGGGACGGATACAGGCACCCTCTGCTCTGTCCCTTTCTCTCCAGACCATGGTGAGTGAGGGTAGAGGCAGGGCCCTTCACAGACAGACCAAGGCCACTGCTGGCTGGTCACTCTGGCCCTGTCTGGGAGCTCTGGACACAGCTCTCGGCCTCCGGGGGCCATGGGAGGATGAGGGGGCTCCCTGGAGCTGGTTGCGCCCCCCCCCACCCCGTTCCTGGAGCCCAGAAAGCCCGGGAGTAGCCAGACCCCACCCCTCACCGTCCTCTGGGCCCCTCCCCCAGCCATCAGCAGGTTGGAATGGCCGCTATCTGCATCTTCATCTCAGTAGGGGAGACACAGAAAGAGGCACTCTTGCCTGGTCACTGCATCTCACCAATGTCCCCTGGCTTAGGCTGGCCCTTTCAGGAAGGGCAAGCAGGACAGACTGTGGGCCAACACCCTCTTCTCAGAAGGGCCTGGGGTCAAGCCAGGAAGCAGGAAGGGAAGTGGTGGGCAGGAGGCCTGATTGGCAGGACGCGGAGGGCAGAGCCCCCTCCCTCCAGGTGCTCTGTGGAGGAGGGGCGAGCCTCTTGCCTCCTTCCCTACATCTGACGCGGCATGGGTGGCCCTCCGCAGGAGGTCCGCTCTGTCAAGGGTCAGCTCCAGAGACTTTAGTCCATTTCCTCCAAAGCAGACCTGATGCAGCTGGCTGAGTCAGGACTCTGGGACTTTCAGGATGGAGCCCAGTGTCTGCCAAGGGTAGGAGGGAGGAAAATGCCCTGGGGGTCCTCATGAGACCCGTTCACCAGAGTCCCGCCTCTGACTGTGACCAGTCCCCACCCAGGGAAACCAGGGTCTGCTGGCCACAGGACACCAGGACAGGCCCAGAGCTCTACGTGTTTCCTGGGAAGGTCGAGGAGGGCACAGCCTATAGCAGCCCAGGGCATCATAACCCCTAACCCCTAACCCTAAAGCACGTTCACTAATTGTGCCGACATGTCGTGCAGAATTTGAACGAGGGCGAGTGCGCCTGAAGAGCGTGCTTCACGCGGGTGAAGAGTGGGCGCAACGCATTGCGGAGCTCAGTTATTTACATCAATCACCCTTTGGGTGAAGGGTGAGTCATAAAGTTGGAGAGTGACTCTTGGCGGCGAGGTGTACACTGTGTGCATGTGCGGGGAACGTCGGTGACGTCTGAGATCCCACACCTGGGGTAAAAGGGAGAGTAAAGTGTTCACGAATTCTGAGAATTAGGTAAGCACATGAGGGAAACCAATGAATTAGTTAATAGAAAATTCGATGAGAAACAGGCTATTTACATAGCTTCAAAGAACCACCCCCTAAAATACTTACACAAAGAGAAAAAGAGGAACTTTACAGTGGAGAAGCTTGGTCGGCAACACCCTAACCAGGTGATGGAGATGCACACCATCAGCAGTGGGGTGAGTGACAAGGACACGCGCCACCCAGAAGACGCAGTAAGGACCAAGCGTCACTTCTGAGATCTTCCGTCCAAATGCAAACCCCAAATCACAAGGGAACGTCAGACATGGCCACTTTGGGGGACGTTCTGCAGAGTAACCAGCTTGCAATACTCAAGCCGAGGTCATGGAAGGCCAGGCAAACCCAGGGACTGTCCCAGGCTGAAGGGCACTGAACGCCCTGTTGAGTAGAGGCAGCCAGTGCTATGGGCAGATTTGGATTCTCTCACATCCAGGGCATTACTGGGATGACGACCTGAACTCTCATGGGGTCTGGCAAATTAGGAGGCAGTAAAGCACCAGGACTGATTCCCTGATTTCCATGGAGGTGCTGTGCACGTGTAGAATTCCTTATCTGAAGGAAGCACATAAAAGTATTAGGGGAATATGATGGGGCAGCAGGTCAGTAACTTGTTCTCAAATGGCTCAAGGGAAAAAAGATCTTTGTACCCCATTTTCAACTTTTGGCCAGTTTTCAATTGTTTCAAAATAAGAAAATGTTCTCAAACTGAAAGGTCCGAGTTTCCGGGAACCTGGAATGTGAGTGGCCGTCCACGTGGCACCCCTGTCAACTCGTGATGCTCGGCCCTGCTTGTGGTTCTGGCAAGGAAGGTGGGACGTGACGGGATGCAGGAGTGCTGGTGGTCTCAGCTGAGACACCGCTCCCGGGGAGCTCTCAGTGTCCGCTCAGGCGTCCCAGGCTCTCAGCTGCTCCCACTTCATCCCACTCCCCAGCAAGCACCTGGAAGCGCCCCCGTGGTCCTCTGCCCCTCCCCACTCTCCTGTGAGCCCCGAGGGCACAAACCTGACTTTGCTCCCCGCTGTACCACTTTTGTCGACCAACAGGATGGGGAGGTGAGGGTCAAGGGCCCATCCCCGGGGAGGACAGTCCCGGGTGCCAAAGCTCAGCCCCTGGCCTGTGCGCTCAGCACACCGCTTCCACCTTGGGGGCAATTCCTCGTTCCCGGGGCAAAATGACCAGGCAAGGGGCAGAGCGCAGAGATGCCCATGGGACGCTGCTTATAACACGGAGCTGGTGGAAAGGAGCCGAATGTCCCTCACCAGGTCCTGATGCGTGGAGCAGTGCCCTCGCGCTGTGCAATGGGGGCCAGGCCTGGCAGGGGCAGGTGTCCGGGACAGTTAAGTGAATGGGGGAGGGGCGCGTCAGAACAATAAACTTTAATTGAACAGAACACTTGGTCGGCAAACACAACGGATCACAACAGCGAGGGGAAGGCGCCGCGCCCCAGCCAGCACCCTCCTGCGGTGCGCGTGCCTGTGGGCCGCACTCACCACGGGGCTGGGCGGGAGGGTGGCTGCAGTGCCGCACCCTCCTCTCTGGAGAGGGGCCTGCCTGCCCAGGAGCTTGACTGCAAACTGCTGCTGCCCGAGTAGGACGGACCCACCTTGGACTTCTGACCTCACAAATGTTCCTCAGATGCTTCTTGCAGCACAGGGAGTTGCCAACCAAACTATCCAAACATGGCAGCCCTTAGTGCTTCTCAGCAGAGCCCCCAGGGAACTCTGGGGGCCTCCTTCTTCTGTAGGGACAGAGCTCTGCAACTTGTGTTACCAGATTCCACACTTGCTCCCCTGGAGCGCTGGCCAGGCTCCCGAGGGGCAGCTCAGCCCAGGCTGCCCCCTGAAAGCTCAAGGAGCATCCTGGCTCCCCAGAAGGCGTCGCTGGAGGTCTGGCCATCGGGCCACTGCACCTGGAATGCCAACACAGCATCACACATGGAGGTGCCCTCTGTGGGCTCTGCCTTCCCATCCGGGTCACCCTGACCCTGGGACCCGCCCCCTCTGGACTCCGCCCCATGGCACCTGCCTCCAGTTCTCATTCCACCGAAGTCCAGCCTCGAGGAATCCCTGCCCCATGTTCAACTCTGTCCATTTTATTCACTCCAAAGTCCCAAGCTGAGGACCCAGGAGTTAGGAGGGAAACCCACGGTACCTCATAGGAAGGCCTCACCTGGCTGGAGGGCATGGGCTGGCCCAGGTCCATGGCTGGCACGGGGCCAGGGAAGGCAGGCGGGGCCGGGGCCAGCTCCGGGGGGCTGGAAAAGGGACAGTGTCAGGACAGGCCCTTTTCCAGGCCCTGTTTGAGGCTCACACTGTTTACTGTGAGCGCCACACCCTGAGAGCTTTCTGCCCATCAGAAGCCCTTCCTGGTGCCGGACTCTCTTTTGGGAACGGCCTCCTCCTGCAGGGCCCTCAGGTGTGCAGGGTGCTGGAGGGGCCTGTGTGACACCTTGAGCAGGTGGCTCAGGTAGTCAGAGAGCACATCAGCACAGGCTCACGGAGGACGGGATGGTAAGCAGAGATGTGAAGGAAGAAAAGGAACAGGCCTGAGGTGTGACGGAGCCCAGAGGTCCTTAGGACCAAATCCGGGGAGGCGGCAGAGGACGCAGATGCAGCCGCTCGGGACAATATCATGCGGTCCCTCAAAGTCAGACCACACTCACCCTGTGACCTACTCATCCCACCGCCACGTGCACATCCCCAGAGACACGAGGGCAAACACGCAGGCCACCACGCGTCGGGAACGTGCACAGCGGTCCCAAACCAGGAGCTCCCAGATGCCCGCCAACAGGTGACGACAATCCACACCAAGGGCTCGGCCTCCGCCATGAAGAGGAAGGGGTGCGGACACACACGGCAGCAGGGGCAGGTCTCACAGGAGTCAGGCTGAGTGGAAGAAGCCATACCCCAAAAAAGAGTCTACGCTGTATGAGTTCACTTATACGGAACTCTAGAAAACGCAGCTAAAGAAAGCAGGCCCTCGGTCCTGGGGTGGCAGGGGTGGGAAGAGCCCCGTGACCCATGACTAGCAGCACAGCTATGGTTTGTAGGATACGTAAGTCACGCTCGGAAAACTGTCCTGTGCACCGTCTAAACATGTTGGTTTACTTTATGCCAACTACATCCCAATGAAGCAGTTTTTAAACAAGGAATCAAGGTTACCAGATCAAAGCAAGGATGAGCTGGGGCACTGGAGTCCAAGGGTGACACAGCCAGTGGAGGGGCCCAGCAGGCCGTGAGCGGCCCTGTGGCTGCTCTGTGTGGCTCCCGGTCATAAATGGAAAGGTGAGTCCATCAGCATGGTCTGAATTTTCCCACCATCTGGCTGTTTCCACAAGCAGAGCCTCTGACTTGGGAGGCTCCTCCCCTTCTCTCCCATGTCCCCCAGTAATTCTTCCCTCACTGGGTACCTGGCCTTCTGCTCCCAGACTTGGGAGACCCCGAACCCTGGGGACCCTGTCCTGCGGTCCCCATCGTAGATTCCCTCTCCACCGGAGGACCCCTGGCCCGACATCGCCTCCTGTGAAGCCTCTGGACGCTGCCATGGCTGTCCCAAGCCCCTTTAAAACTCCAATTTGGAATATACAATCAGGATCTTGATGCTGTCCAGAAGCTAAAAGCCTTTGGGGAAAAGAAAATGCCTGAAAGAGGCTGCTGGGGCCCAGGGAGAGCTCTGGGGACGCGTGAAGGCCTAAGCACACCCCAGAACGGACGCCCGTATCTGCTCCAATGCTTGTCTGAGGGAGAGAGTACCACCTTCTTTCAGTAGATGTAGGATGGGGGACTGTTGAGGTTTCCAGAAATCCATAAGGAAAGGACGCACTCTGCACCGTTGGAGATGGTGAGTCTGTGCACCAGGCACCCTGCCCACGGCCCGTAGGAAGTGTCACCTGAGCCCTGTGGCTCTGCAGCTTACCTCTGGGTGAGGGTGAACTCGGGAGCCTGCAGTGGAAGCCGGGGCACCAGGAAGCCGCTCGCCTGTGGCTCCGCTTGGCCACCGCTGGTACCTGGACCCTCCTCCAGGTATGTGCTCCGGGCGTTGCTGCTGGGAGGGTCAGCTAATCCTGCACGGGAAGCAATCCCACAACCCAGTGCTGGGGGAAGGGAGCACAGTCTACGTGTAGCACAACACAGGCCTCCGTGGAGAGGCAGCCCCCAGCCTCGGCTCCTGCGCTGAGGGAAGAACAGCCACCACTGCTGATCTCAGTGGCCTCTGCAGGCTCCCAAAAACCAAAACAAGGTCAAGTTTTGCTGACCTCAAATTTCTCTTTGTCATTCTAGATCTCATGCCAGCCCCAGTGCCAAACAAAGGCTCAGCACCCCAGTCCGCCCTACGCCCACCACGGCTGTCTGAGGAGAGACCCCGCGGTGGTCCCCGTTCACCACAGGCTGGCCCAGCCCACGGCCATTGCCCCCCCCTTTCACCTTGGGTTTCACCATGATTTCACTGCAGTGCCAGGTGTTACTACCTTCCCTTGCCTTTTCTCTCTACTTAAAATATTGTAGAAAATCTCTCAGCGTGTCTGTCTTTCACCCTAAAAGGCAAGCCCCTGTGGACGTGATCAATTCTGGGTCGACAGACGTTTAGGAGCAAAGTGAGGTAAGAAGGAAGGTCCATTGCTGCCCTAAGTCTATCCAGGTGGTAAAACTAGCATGCATCCCCGATCTCAGATCCCAAACAACAGTCCTCCCTCCTGTCTGCCAGAGCCGAGACCTTCCTAACCATTTGGTGCATGACTCTACCTCCGCCTTCTGCTGTTTCCCCTTTCCTGCAGAACTTTACAGATAGTCTGAGGTCCAGGAAATATGGTTAACTGCTAACTTGAACATTTCCAGTTTACACAGAATAGATCAGTGGGTTTTATCTTCTTCCTCCAAGAAAAACAGAAATAAAAAGCCCGAAGCCTAGAACAAAGGGAGTGTCATGGGAAGGGTAATTGGCAGGTGGGAGATGTCCATGTTCTGCAGATGCAGGGCACAGGTCTTATCCCATGGTGGGGGCTGTCTGAAGGGAAGCTGGGGCATAAGCAGGGGCCAAGGACCCTGAGAGGTTTGCAGGGAGGGAGGGAAAGCAAGGTGCTCAGGCAACCAGCAGGGAGCTCTCCAATTCCCAGAGAACACACCCCTCACATAGGCTGGACACGGTGTGAAGACCAGCTTCCCTCCTCCCAGTATGAGGCTGGCCACTGCCCATCCCAGCTCCAGCCTTGTTAGTAAACATGGACAGGAAAAGGTCTCTGAAATCAAAGACCAAAGATCAGATGGAAAAGCTGCCTCAGAGAAATGAGTCTCCAGGCTCTTCCTCTTTGGGGCACCTCTTCCTCCTCTGTTCAAGGAAGGGCCTGAATCCACAACCCCAACATTCCCCCCTTCAGGCAAGAAAGCACATTTTCTGAAACTACTAACTAGGATACTCGGAGAAATATAAGATACTGCATCTATAAAAAGTAATATAATCGGGGCTTCCCTGGTGGTGCAGTGGTTAAGAATCCACCTGCCAATGCAGGGGACACAGGTTCGAGCCCTGGTCCCGGAAGATCCCACATGCTGCAGAGCAACTAAGCCCGTGCGCCACAACTACTGAGCCTGTGCTCTAGAGCCTGCGAGCCACAACTACTGAAGCCCATGCACCGAGAGCAGATGCTCTGCAACCTCAACGAGAAGCCCGCACACAACGAAGAGTAGCCCCCGCTCGCCACAACTAGATAAAGCCCGTGTGCAGCAACGAAGACCCAACACAGCCAAAACTAAATAAATAAATTTATTTTTAAAAACTTATTAAAAAAACAAAAACAAGTAACATGATCTATGAAGAAAGGAAAATCAGAAATAAGAAAAGAGAGCTTGGGGAACTTCCCTAGTGGTCCAGTGATTAAGACTCCATGCTCCCAATACAGGGGGCCCAGGTTCAATCCCTGGTCAGGGAACTAGATCCCTCATGCCTCAACTAAGAGCCTGTAGGCGACAACTAGAGACCCCACGTGCCGCAACTAAGACACGGCACAGCCAAATAAATAAATAAATAAAATTTAAAAAAAAAGAAAAGAGAGGTTGGAGTTCTCTTAAAATGTATAATTGTCAAAATATCAGAAGACAAAGTTTAAGACAAAAGCACATACAATAAAAAAGAAATTTTTTAAAAAAGGTAAGCATTTTGGGAGATTGGTCCAGGATTTCCAACATCCAAATAACATTTGTGCTCTAAAGAGAGAACTGGAAGGAGGAAACTATCAAAGAAAATCACAAAAAGTGCCCAGAGCTTAAAGAATACCTGGTTCTCTGGTTCTTTAAATCGAAAAGCTTAACAACAAAGTGAATTCAAAAGACTCACACCTGGGACCATCACTGTGAAATTTCAGAACACCAAGACTTCAAAAATAAAAAGCTCCAATAAAGGAAAAATACGTGAACATCAGAATGACATCTAACTTAAAATGACAACATTGGATGCTATAATTGGATGCTATGTTGCTTTCAAATTTCTAAGGTAAAAAGTATTTTAAACTCAGAATTCTGTCCCTGACAAGTCATTAATCAAACTTGAGGGCGGATTAAAGACAATTTCAGAAGATGCAAGGAAACAGACACTACCTTGCAGGCACCCTTTCTTATAGAGTTAATTAAAGACATTCTCTAACATAACAAGAGTCAAGAAAGAAAGAACAAGCCTTGCAATTAAGGAAACGCTGAAGCAAACCCAGGGAAGCAGTTAAAGGTGCTCCTGGGATGACGGCTCCACACCAGACTGGGAGCAGGAAGGAGGCCCTGGCAGCAAGTCTTCAAAGGGGATGCTTAAGACACTGCAAGAAGTTAGGAATGTGATAAAAGCAGACAATGTAAGAAAAAAGGGAGGCAATGACAAACTACAAGACGACCTGCATGGGGCCACAGAGGACTAAGAAATTTAGGCGACAGGCTGAGTGCAGCGCCAACATCCTCCTCAGAAGCTGGGATGTCACAAGATGCTATCGTGTTTGGTGCACGAAACATATACCTGAATACGTATTCTTTAAAGGTATTTATAGCGACAGTTACAACTAAGGAAGAAACTAGGAAGAGAGAGCTAGAGGTCTGAACAGCTCAGCCCTCCTCCGTTGTAGCAGATGTTGACTGGTTAGTTACAGGGACTGGAGTACAGGGGTGGCAGCCATTTCATTTCATTTTAACTCTTTCCTCACCATCTTATTTTTTTAGTCACATGCACATTTTATTTTGAAAACAAAAATAAAATGAAAACTATCCAGGCTGTTGGTGGGAAGAGCCTGTTCCAACTGCACTGGTTTGGGGTCTAATCAAATATAAGAGATTCAAGCAGAAAGTCCTGGCCCCTCAAAATTCTTCCCCGTCAAATAACATACAAGCAGTTGAAGCATCTGATGTAGAAACACATAGTCTGTCTAGCATAGACCCACCTGTGGGGCTGGCCTCACCAAGGGCGGTGATGGACACAGCCAGAGGAGCATCTGCAGGGCGCATCGTGAGGTCCAGCCCGTGACTATGGATCAGTGGCCTAGTCTGGAAGGAAACTTCCTTGGAGGATTCCAGTGCAAGAGATGTCAGCCACGACACGGGGGCACCCAGAGAGGGGTCCAGCATGTCGCTGCCAGCAGCCAGAGGGCAGAAACCAGAGCCAGGGAAGACGGGAGGAAGAGTGGCAGGATCGTGGCTAGGCCCCTCCTGGTACATCTCACCACCCTGCAGAGACCTGGGGAGCAAAGTGAACACCATCCCTCAGGCTGGGGTAGTGGGGCCTGGGAGGAGATTCCAGCCCAATTTGGGAATCTGGGCTCCGGACTCAACGCAGCCACAGATGGCTGTGGGGTCCACCCCAATCACGCTGCCTCCACAGTTCTCCCTGGGGCTACAAGGGTTCCAGAGACACAAAAAATACTATCCCTGGAAACCTAAGATACATTAGCAGTTTATTTACAAAGCCCTTCAATGAAACATTGCTCCACAATATTGAAGGCTGAAAATGATTAGCAAGAACCTAATAGGTGAATGATTAAATGAAGGTGGATCTTAAAGGAGTGTTAGGCAGCAGTCAATAATTTAAAGAATTAAAATATTCCCCAAATGCTCCCTGTGTCTCAGATGGTGCTCCTGGGCTTTTGTTAACAACCCCCCGCCCCTGTAATCTGTGTAATGACATGCGTGGCAGGGTCCATCACTATCCCCATTTCACAGGTGAGAAAAAGCAACACTGAGAGGTCACGGGAACCTGCCTAAGGCCACACACCTGGGTAGTGCCAGCCTGGACGTGAGGTGCCAGCCCAGGTAGTGTCAGGAGAGATGCTTAAAACACAAGTGTAAATGGAAAAAGTGGGCACCGCTTGATGTTTACGCAGACGTGGACCTGGTCCCACACTCAGACTCAGTCCCGCTGCGGCCGGCACTTTCTTCACAGCAGTTTGTGCGGCACCACAGGGGCAGCAGGGTGAGGGAAAGCGGTTAGGCAGGGCCTGGTCTGTAGCAGGAACTCAAGAAATGTCGGCTGTTACTAACCTAATGATATACCAACCATACCAAACGCTAGAGAGACACAGACCACGAGGACAGCCGGTTTGCCTTTAGGAGATAGGTCTGCACGTTTTTCTTTCTGTTTTCCCCAGTCACCAAAATTTACGTGAAGTCAGGCTGTGAGTCAGGCTCCAGGGAACAAGTTTGGAGTCCATGACGTGGGCTCCTTGCCAGTGGCTCCCCTGTACCTGGGGTCTCAGCTGAATCTGCCCTCCGCCATCACTGAGCTGGTCCCAGTGCCCGGCAGGCATTCCTACGCCCACTCCAGGCCTGGTCTCCCACTGAAGATGGGGAATTGAACAGGGAACGGTCCCATGGCCCACGTGGGTGGCAGTACCTGGGAGCCAGTGACTTTGGCATGGTCTCGTCTCCAGAGAAGTCTGGGGCCAGGACCAGTGGCTCCCACGGCCCTTGGGTGGTCTCCTGGGTCTGTACAGACCCACTTTCCTCGGGTCCTGCTAAAAGCCGATCAGACAGGAGGAGAAGCTGGGTGATGCTCAGGGTCCCAGCTTCCTTCCCAGCAGGTTAAGAACAGCCACGCTGGCTGCCCAGTATTCTTTGTTTGTCCCCTGATCTGTCTTTGGTCTGAACCAACACCCGTAATTAGGAACCCAGAACACCCTAAATTCTAGTGCTTGGCTCCCTTCCCACTGACTCCTGGCCCTGGCCGCAAAGTAACCTCTCAACGCAAAACGCTGCTGCAGCCCCACCTGGGCCCATCCTGAGTCCAACCTGACCCTCAGCTTCAGCGATCTCGCTTCCCACAGGGTGAAGTACCAAACGTGCAGGCTGGGGCTGGCGGAGAGGACCCTGTCCTGTAACCAGTGACCCTACCTCGGCCTAGCCCTAGACACAGGTTTTGGGAGAGGGGTCACTCACCCGACCACTGAGGCCTGTCCACGCACCCAGAGCCAAGGTGGGGCTGGCCTGTGGGCTGCGGGGGGCTCGGGCCGGCCTCCCTCGCGGTGCGGTCCTCCGCCGAGTCCCGGGCTAGCGCCGCGCGCTGCACAAGGGCCCTCTGGCGCCGCCGGTAATTGGCGAACCAGTTGTAGATCTGCTCAGTGGTCAAGCGCGTCTCCGAAGCCAGGTCCTCCTGCGCCGAAACAACACGCCGCTTGCCCAGCCCGCTCCTGAGACGCGGGGCCGGGACCAGCGGGCCGGGACACAGGGCGGTCGGGGCATCATGCGGGCCGGCGCCGTGGCCTCTGGCCTTGTTCCTCCTCAAGCCGCCGCCCGGCCGACAGCCACTCGCAGCCGGGAGGGCTCGGCAGGGCTTGCAAACCGGACCCTCCCGAGGCGCCACCAAACCACTGACCGCCCGCCCGCCGGGCCAGTGCGAGAGCGCGTCGGCCTCGACCGACCCTGTGATCAGGCACCTGTCCTTCCTCAGGAGCCAGATCCGAACCACCACGGGCCACAGCACGGAGCTCCAGTAGGGCTCCGCTGATTGGACCCGGAGAGAAGGGGCGGGGCGATCACTGGGAGAGCCCTGCTGACGATTGGACCCGGGAGAGAGGGGGCGGGGCGATCATTGGGAGAGCCCCGCTGATTGGACCGGGAGAGAAGGGAGCACGCCAGCTTTATGAGCGGCAAGGCTCTTACTGCTGCCCCCTCCACCTGCTCCCGAGAGCTCACCCGTGCATCCCTCCGGCTGGAGTCCCAGCCGCGGTAAGTGCTCAGTGAGCACCTGCTGAAGCCACACTGGATGACGGGGTATTAAGACTCCCGTGATGAAACTAACCCCGCCACGTGTGCAGGCGGCTGCCAGCCAAAGAGCGCCGTCCCCAGAGCAGTTCAGGGCAGGCGGAGAGCGCCAGCGCCCTGGCAGATAGGCCACTGGGGAGGCGGGGAGGTGCGGCTGAGGATGCGGGTCAATCCCCTAAGGGTGGTGATGTCACCTAAGGGTGGGAGTCCCCTAAGGACCGGGGAGGGTAGGCTAAGGGGAGGGTTGCCGGGCCTCGCTCTCATCTGCTCTTACCCGCTCGGCCTTGCTGGGGTTGGTGCTCACACCCGAAGCAAACTCCTGCAGCTTCTGGCGAACTTCTCTGGGGAAGTTCCGGCTCTTGAGGCCGTCAGGGCAGAGGGAGGCGGGCGGTGGGTTCCTGGATGAGAACAGTGAGACCCCTGGCTTCTTCTGTTGTACCTGCTGTGCTCCCCTGGACTTCCTGTCCTTTCACTGGCCACCCGCCTCCCCTGCAGGACTCTGTGCTGCAGTCCCCGGGTCCATCCCCTGAACAAGGGTGGGGTCTCGTGTCGCCTGGGCCCACACCCCACACTTTCACCAGGGTTTCCAGTGCCACTCACTGACCAGTGGCCATGGCCGTTAAAGCTGGGGATGAGGGTGCTGAGGTTGGTTATGCTGCCCTCTTTACTGAGTGTATACTGGAATTTTTCCAAAAGAAAAAAGTGACATAGAAGCAAACAGCACCGGTCTATACAAGATTTGCTAGCCAAATGCCAATTGAACAAACCCCCGTGAACATCGAAAACACACCCCACACATCCCAGTGGAGCTCAATCTCCTGCTCCCCACACCGTCCCCCAGCCCATCCTGCGCATCCCCGTGAGAGACCACCACGTCCCTGCCAATCAGGCCAAGAGCCCTGCAGCCAGGTTTATTCTCTTTACCTTCTCCAGTACATTCAACCTATCGTTAAATCCTCTAGAGTCAATCCTGACACAACCCTTTCCCCAGCCATGGCCACTCCCAGAAACTCCAAGAACCTCCCACCTCTGCTCCTGCACTAACCACCTGCTGTGACTCCAGTGTCACCCCTCCTTATGCCCAGAGCACGCCTTCCCTGTGCTCAGGCCTCCCCCAGGCTCAGCCCTGTGCTGCAGCCCGACCACAAGCAGAGGACCAGTGAGTCACAGTCCTCTACTGAACGAGTTCCGTCTAGCATTCCTTGCTCTGAATTACAGGATCTGCTTTGTTTCCTGGTCTACTGTCCATCATCCACACCCGCGGGCAGCTCCAGGACAGCAGGGCCCCAGCACCTCTAGTAACGTGCAGCAACCAGGGGCCTCTTCACAAACACTGCATGCTGGTCCCCAAGGCATTTACTTTGCTGAGCCACCTTCTGGCAGGCTGTCAGAGCCTATATGGAGGGACCTGACTGCATCCCTGAAGACCTCAAGGCTGACTAACTGCTGGGCTTTGAGGGCATATCTGGCACGCACCGTGAGAAAAATTCCGTCTGATCCAAAAGGAATCCATCTCTTCTTCCATCAACCAGGCCCATGGCTCAGAAACTCCTGTCACTTGGGCTTTCAGGAGCTCAGAGCAAGACCTGCAGCTCCTCCTGGCCAATGGGGGACACCCAAGGTCAAGAACAAAGGCTCTCCAGTCTCGATGTCTAGGCTGGAATCCTGCCTTTGCATCTCTGTAGTGTGTAACCAGGCAAGTGACTGACTTTTCTGTGCTTTGCTGTCCTCATCCACGAACGGTGATGATGGTAATGATGATAACTAGTAGTCGTAACGTGTACTTAGTGCTGATAATGGTCATCGTGGTAATTATTATCAACATCCATCCAGCAGCCACCGTGTACCAGACGGCCTTCTAAGCGCTATGTGTATCTCATGTGGTGCTTGCAGACCCTCACATTTCTCTCTCTTTTAATGGTCCTGCAGCCCTGAGGGGCCGTGCTGGGATCCGGGCCAGGCACCTGCAGAGCCTGACCATGGGCATTAGCTGAGCTGAGGGGCACCCATCCTGCAGGAAGCGAGCGAGGTCAGGGTGCCCACCTGCTGCCTCCCTCACTGCAGGGCCCTCACCGACAGGCAGTGGCTCCTGCTGCAGCTACAGCTTTCGGCCTGGGTCCTGGGAACAGCTCCCCGTCCTCGCCCTGCGGGCACAGGTCGGAAAGCGTCCCCACAGCCAGCTGAGCGGTGGAGAGGAGGGCACCTGCTGCTGTGGAGCTTATTACCCTCTGTCTATCACTGCTTCCTCTTATCTCCCTGCCTCTACTCACCTAAGTCCTTCTGTGGTCTTGGAGGGCAAATCCCTTGGGAGCCCCGGGGAATAAGCACCAGTAAAGGCTGGTGCATACCTCTTCCTGCACCGGAACTTCTGCACCGGGGTCAGCGTGGCCACGCCGAGCCTCTTCATGACCAGACGGTAGTGGATGTCATTCCAGAGCTGCACCAGCTTCAGGCTGCCACCCGGCACCCGGCATCCCTGTGGACAAGAGCCTGCTGAGACCCGGCACGCTCGCCTGCTCCGGAGCCCCGCCGTAGACCCAGACTGACCGCTAAGAACATCCGCTCGCTGGTGCCCCGCGGCGAGGGCACGAGTCCCATGGCCGGGCTCCTGTCCCCAGCAGGCCCTCCCACGAATGGGAGGTGGGCACGGCTCTCCCTCGCCCCCCAGGTGAGGGCCAGGCAAGGGGAAGGCCAACTCCGGGCTGTGGCCATAGCACCCAGAGGCCGAGCCATGCTGAGAACCACGTGGTCAGGTCTGAGCGGCCTGAGGCTTGATCCCCATCCTGCGTGAAAGGCCTTTCTCTCCCACCAGCAGGGCGGGCCCCTGGGGCTCAGTGAGTTCAATCTGAGCTGAGGGGGACGAAGGGGTCCCGGTCTGTGCCAGTGACAGCTCCCCAACCCAGTGTGGCTTGGTCATGTAAGCAGACTTTAGAGATGGCCAAGGACGCTGAGTGAGGGCCTCCCCTGGACACAGCCCCTGTGGTCAGTATGTGGTTCGTGCCTCTAACCCCAGTGTTCTCAGGCCCATCTTGGTGAGGGAGGTGCTGAGAATCATTTAGCTTCCTCTCAACAGCATCAGAAAAAGCCCATTTTGCTGGGCTGAGAGGCCTGCAGTCTCCTGCCAGGATGCAGACGTCAGCACAACTGTCAGACAGGGAACCCACTTGGAGCCTCCCCACCTGCAGGAGTGGCCCTTGGCGGGAAATGCCCTTTCTTGATGTGGTAGCCCCATCCTTTCTCTCAGGTCTCAGAACACATCACTTCCTCAGAGACATTTCTGGACCATCCTGAGTTACTCCCATCCCGGGAGTTTTTCATCACTGATGTCACGCTCACATTCCATCACTGACTGCCTTCCCGGCAGCTACTTCAACTCTGTGTGTTCACCCATTTATTCTGACATTTGGAAGGCTGAGCCCTCTTATGTTCCAGGTGTTATGCTGGGTGTTGGGGATCCTTTAATGGGCAGAACTAACACGCCCCTGCTCCTGGGGCTTGCAGTGCAGGAGGGGAGGTGGATCACAGATCGAGAAATAGACAGGTTTCTAACCGTGAGCTGAGGAAGGAGCCACAGAGGGGGATGAGGGCTCCCTTAAGTCCTAGCTCGACGGGGTGACGTTTAAAGCAGAAACCAGACAGGTAGGAAGGCACCAGCCACACAGAGTGGTGTCCAGCCTCTGGCAGAGGGAACGGCATGCGCAAAGGTCAAAAGACAAAGATCTCGGGAGCTCCAGGAGAACGGCAAGCAGCCAGCACAGCCACTGTGCGGGAGCCAGGACGGGATGGCAGGCTCTGGGCCCGCGCCTCGGTGCGAACCGTGGTCCCATCTGCCGTTTTAAAACTGCCTCTGGCTGCTGCGTGAAGACTAATAGAGGGGGCAGGAGAGGACACGGTGGCGGGGCGTGAGCGCCAGGAGGGTGCCGCAGGGCTTGGGGGAGAGGGAGCAAAAACAAAGAACTGGGCAGAGTTTAGTATCTTGAAGGTAAACTCAGCATGAGTTATGCATGGACTGTATTATGGACTGTATTATGGAGCGAAAAAGGGAAACACAGGCCCCCAAATCTCTTATTAAAACCTTTTGAGCCAGATGTATTTTGGAATTCAGAATTCCTCACACTTTAGGAAGTAACACAGGCATATACTACATAATTTGCACTATCCCAGTACGATCTAGGGCAGGAAGCATCCTGCAAGCAAACACCCCAGGATTTGGGTAGCAAAACGTACTGCAGTAACATTAAGTGGATAAATAAAGACAAAAATAGTTTCCCATCAATGCAGCTCAGGTTTGATGCCAACTGAGTTGAGGTTCAAAGTACCACCGGAGGAGTGACAAAGATACTTGTGGTCTCAGAGTTCCCGGATGCAGACCCGCAGCTAAGGGACTGCGGTCCTGGGTCTGTTTGATTGCTTGCCTCACTAACCGGAGTGCCAACTTTCCAAGCCAGGACCACTGGTCCAGGACCAGAGGGATCCGACAGATGGTCAGTTCTGTCTCGGGTTAGCAGGCAAGTTAGAACTTAGTACAGTGAGAGTGAGCGGCCCTGGCTCGGCTTATAGCAGCTCTCCCCAGGCTCCTGCTGACTCCTGGGCACTTCTGTCATCTTCAGGCTGCTGTGGGCTGCTGCCCCTCTCCCCGCCCCACCTCGGTCCTACCTCTAGCAGCTGGCAGGCAGCCCGGTTCTGCTCCTGCTGGGCCAGCATGCTGGCGCACACCAGGGCCACATCCGCGTTGTCCAAGAGGTACAGGCGGAGCTGGCTGTCCAGCACGGCCGTGACCAAGGTCTGCACCTGGGCGGGATCGTCCTGGACCTCCCGGCACAGCCTGCCTGCGAGGGTCACCAGGTCCGCCAAGGGCAGGCCAGCACCTCCGCTTCCCCTCAGCAGCTGCAGGAAGCTCTGCATCCCGAGTCGGGTTGGACTCCTCTGAAAACAAGACGAAAGTCAGGACCACCACCAGCGCTGATGGGCTGACTGCACATCAATCCTCAGACCAACAACGCGAGGCCTCTCCCGCCACAGGTACTTGTATCATGGCAGCAGTGAGAGAGGGCGGCACGTCAGGGCCCGCCAGACCTTCCTTGTAGTCCCCACAACAGCGTAGACCCTGGCGGTGCACCAAGGCCCAGCTCGCTGCCAGACTTCTCACTCCGCACGCCTGGAACCTCTATCTGGTGCCCTCGTGCCCCTCACCCGCCGCGCCACCTCTCTGTTTCCCCCACTTCTCACACCGCTTGTCACTGCATTTCCTCCTTCCTTCTCCAGGGTCTATGGGGGACAGGCCCACCTGCACTGGGGTCATCAGATCCCCCCAGCATCTGCCAGACGGAGAGCAAGGCCTCTCGGAGCGGGTGGGCAGAGCCGCGGGCCAGGGGTTGTGCAGACGCCCTAGGCGCTCCTTCGGAGGGGAGTCAGAGGCCCGCTGAGGCGGGACCAGCAAAATTCGCTTTTAACTATTTTAATTTGGGGGGAAAAAAACCCTTATATTTGAAAACCACAAACATTTAAGGGTTGCTCTAGTCTGAAAAATTAATAAAATTAGAAAGAGAAGGGAGGAAGGAAAGAAGGAGGGACGAAGACAAGGAAACAGAGAAAGAGAAAAGGATGGAGGGAGGGAAGGCACCGAGACAAAGAAACGAACACGTGCCGGCCTCCGGCACAGTCCTGCTGCAGTTTGGGCTCCCTGCCCTCACATCGCCTCGGGCACCAAGCTTCCCGCTCTGCCCGGTGAGGGCACAGGCTGAGAGCTGAGGTAACCTGCAAAGGCCCGAGGGCGGGGGCCTGGCCAGACTGGCTTCCGTGCGGCCCGTTGCACCCCGAAAGCCCGCTCTGCCGCCCTCCCACCCCGACACAAACAGGTGAGCCACGGCAAGCTGGACCGAAGGCTTTGCAGTGTTCTAAAAAATTACCGTCTAACTATGCAAACAGACACCAAGTTTTAACAGCAGAGGGAGTTTTTTTTATGGCGATACTCAGTCGGCCCAGCACCGCAGGCATGACTCCCGGTCTGCGCTGGGTCCTGCAAAGCACCCGTGCGAGGCGCGGCCATAACGGGCGCCGGCAGCTTGCCAGCCGCGGCCGCTGAGGCGGCTGGCGATCGCTTTTTCAAACAGCACGTGCAGACCTGTGTCCACAACTACTTTACTTTCGTGGAACAGGATCCTGGAGGCGAGGGTTAGGGCGCGTTTTCAGTCGATGCTGCCAAACCGCTGTCCGCAAGGGTTGAGACAACCTGCAGAGAACTGCCGCGCTCCCGGCGGAGGGTCTGGCCCGCTTCTAGCTCTTTCCTCCCGGCAGGGCTTCCAGGGCGCCCGCCAGGGGACGCGCTCTCGCCGCCGCTTCCGAGCCTCAGCGCCTCGTCACGGGCTGCTGCCTCGGGGCCCCACGTTTCTTCCCGTCGCCACTGGCAGGAGGCCCGCGACCCCGCACCCTTCGAGCGACCCGGGTGTCCCCCAGCGCCGACAGCCCCGCCCCACGCTGCTCCAGGAAGGGCGGGAAGGAGGCCAAGGGCCGAGCTCATGGAGAGGGTCCTGGAGTTCGGGAAGGAAGTGGGTTCGGGGGGCACCCCGAACACTGAGGGGACCCGGCCCGGCGGGGACAGAGGGGGCGGGGGGCAGGCGGCTATGCCCTGCGTCCTGCCCGGACACCTCCGTCTGGCCGTGGCCCTGCGCCGCCGGACCTCTCCCGGCGCCCTTCTCCCCGCGGGGCCCGAGAAGCCTCCCCGGCGGCCGGCCCCGGACGCCGGACTCAGTCACCGTCGCCCGGACGACCCCCTCGTTCACTCACCTTCATCCGCACGCCACCAACACACCCCAGCCAGGCGCCCGGGGCCGCTTCCGCGCTCGGCGCGCACGTGCTCCGCCCGCACGTCCGGGGAGGCGGCGGGAAGGCGCGGTTGATACAGAGTATCCAGGCCTCCGCCAATCCCTGCAAGGGCCCCGCCCGATGACCCCCGCCCGTGCCCTGCGCCCCTAAGTCCCGGGGCCTGCGGTTCCGCCCACCTGGGTTCGGGGCATTCCGGTGGTTCTTGGGGAGCCGAGAGGTTCTCGGGGGTCCGTGGCATTCGGGGGGCTGCACGGGAGCCGACAGGTTGGGGGGCGAGGGCGGGGCGTCAGAGGCGCCATCCAGCCTGGTTCTGCGCGTCCTCAGGCCCCAGAAGGAGCAGAGCCGGGGTCCTGGGGGTCCTGGGCTGGGGTGGAGGAGAGGGCGCCACGACCCCCGCCCCTGCAGCAGGAGGAAGCTGTGACCCTGGATTAACCCCACGCCACCGCCCTGGAGCTCTGCGGAGACAAAGCCCGGCTGGGGTCGTAGCCCAGGGGGCAGACACCCCCGCCCCTCCCGTGCCCCCGCAGCCCCAGCCGGAGGCCCCCGGTGATCCCACCCCCGCCTGACCCTGGGGCGCGGCTGCGCGCGGCGGAGAGGCCTTCGCGACGGTGGAGGCCTGGGGACCCGAGTTCTCTGACCCTGGTCAGCTACGCGGGGGAAGCCTCTGAAGTGCCGCCGTCCTGGCTCGGACACGGTCTGGCCTCTCCCCTGTGCAGTTTAGTTTGGGGAGATGTTGCACACAGCGAGCCGGAAGGCGCTCTAGAGAGGAGACCAGGAGGGTTTCGAGTTGCTTTTGAAAGGGCGGTCAGGGCAAAAATTCTCTGACGTCAAAGCTCATGCCTGAACGTATGCAAAAGACTTAGGCAGAAAGAGAAACATTTCAGCGTTTGTTCACTTGAAAATCTGGAAACGACCCAAGAGTCCGGTGGAATATTGCTAAACACATCACACTTCAGAAACAGGATGGGCTCCTGGAGGGTAATTAGTAGTTGCCGGGAGAAAGAATGCTTCCTGACCGGACTAGTGATACATTGTACAATAAAAACGGCTGTTACAAAGCAATGTGAGTGAGACGAGCCCGTTTGAAAAGTACAGACACAAAATGATGTATGCCACATCGTTAAACCCTGGTTGCCACCGGGTGACAAAATTATTGTTGTATTACTTTTATTTGGCTTTAAAATTTTCTTCTTTTGCTTATCCATGTTTCCTAATTTTTATAAAAAGACAATCTTCTGTTTTTCTCGTTTTAAGGTTCTTTTCAAGAAATGGGAGAAAAAACATTGACAACAGGGTTGGGGGAAGCAATCCCCACCGTCCAAGTATACTAAGGCGGATATGGGTGAACAGAGAGGAAATTGGAGATTTGCTGCAGGAAACCCTCCTGTTGTGGGAATGTGATCACAGGCCCTTTCTCCAGGACCGGCTGGTGCTCAGTGAGAATATTCCTGGTTGCACTCCACCCATGAAGCATCAATGAAGTTAAAACCTCAATGGAAACCAAAATGTCCAAGTACCTACGTTATTAAATTTAAATGTAATTCAACAAATTTTATGATTCTAGTTCATTGTTATAAAATCAGTTACTTTTTTTGGCTGCCAGGTGAGAAGTCACTGTTTACACACATTGTCTTATTTGAGCCTCCCAAGCCACCTCTGAGCGAGTTATGTTCCCTTGTTACTAAAAAGGAAATAGGTCCAAGTGCATTTAAAACACTTCCAACCAATAAGTGGCCTCCTTGAACTGTCAGACTCAAAAGCATACGTTCTTAACGTAAGCACATAATAATTTCAAGTATTCTAAATCGGGAAACTCTTCATAAGCTTCATTTTTTTTTTGCAGTATGCGGGCCTCTCACCGCCATGGCCCCTCCCGTTGTGGAGCACAGGCTCCGAACACGCAGGCCCAGCAGCCATGGCCCACGGGCCCAGAAGCTCCGCGGCATGTGGGATCTTCCCAGACCTGGGCAGGAACCCGTGTCCCCTGAATCGGCAGGCAGACTCTCAACCACTGCGCCACCAGGTAAGCCCCATAAGCTTCATTTTTAATAGAGGTCTGATCTTCCAACAAAAGGTAGGCCAAAAGGTAATTATCCAACACCCACTGTAAATAGAGGCTGCCTCTCTCTTCCATGCTCACTAGTCTGAAATGCAATCATTACCACATAAAGCACCCTAAGGCATACTTACCTGCTATTTCCGGATTTTCTATTCTCTCTGGACCCAGGCTACCTGGGGCGGACTCCCAGTTTAATTGCTTAATAGCTGTGTGACTTTGGACAAGGTACTGATCCTGTACCTTCTCTCCTCTTGGTAAAGTTTATGATTTGTAATAATAACAGGCCCTCTTTCCTCTTTGGTTTGAGATCATTAAATGAGTCAGTACTCTGCACGCGCTATCTTCTTTACCATTTTGTTTCTTACCGGCGTTGTTCACTTTTAACACGTTCAAAATCTGGGAACTTCCCCCTTAGGACTTCTCCTTTTCAGAAATGTCCTGGCCACTCATGTACTTTCCCCCATAATGAGTAGCTGAACACATTTTTAAAAATCCCTGATCCACGGAAGGCTGCAAGCCCATCTAGATACAGCCTGCTAAGAACCTCTACTTCACCCTGAACCCCTCTTCCCTCCAGGGAATTACCTTCGTTCCCAGAGGTCCCCCTGAGGGAGCTGCTTGCCCACCTGCACTGCCCCAGGAAGCCTTCTCGAAGCCCAATCTGTCTGTATATTGGGGTGCTTGTAGCCATGGGAGACCAGTCCTTTGGGCCGTTCGTGGGTTCACAGAACTACGGGGAGCAGGCCGTCTGGGGAACACCCTTGGGAAACCGATGCCTGACAGAAAAAGAGAGGGGATGTGTGACGTCTTGGGTAGAGTGATGAGAAGGACAGAGGGAACGTAAACAAGAGCTGGAAAGAGTGGCTCAGCTGTCCTTCCTTTCTTGGAAGATGGCAGATGCAGGTGGGGCAGGGCACAGGAAAACCCTCCCAACATACTGACCCAGAGGCACTAGGAATGCTTTTTTTTTTTTTTTTTTAGAGAAAATATTAAAAAAAATTTTTTTAAAGATGAGATGAGTATTATCTATTTTTCCTTCTGCTTCAGGCTCAAAGGTGGCTGGGCAGTGGTGCTGTGCCCAAACAAGACCCACTTCACCTGCTACAAACCTTCGTTCCCTCTGGTGGTAGGTCAGGTGCAGGGAGGGAACAGGGACTCAGAGCCCAGGGTCTATTTACTGAGCATGCGACACTCTGTGAGGTGGGTATTTTGCCATCATTCCCATATGACAAGATGCCCGTCAGAGAGGTTAAGTCACTGGTCTAGTCACAGAACTGGTAGAGGGTGGGTTTGAGGTTAGCCCGCTCCCATCTGGCCCCCAAGTGTTGGTTTTCACGTCACCCAGCAGCACACTGACTCGGAGGGTGGGAGAGGAGGGAGGTCTCGCTGCGCACTACATTCTCGTTACTCAGTAACCATGCTTGTTACACTCCAGGCCCAGGCTGCACACTGACATCACAGATGAGTGAGTGTCCCTCCGTTTGAGGGATCCATCCTCTCAGGACCTGTTGATTGCCTACTCTGTGAAAAGCTGGAAAAAATCAATCTATTTTGTCGTTGAAACAAGCCTAAATAGATACTTAACCAAGAGCATTTTAAATTAACATAATATTACATGTGAAAACTTGAACAAACATACAAGTCCAAGAAAATGAAAGCACATTGTGTAAGTTCTTGATGAATTTGATTTTCTGTCCTTGTAAGTTACATAAAGTGCACAGATCTTTAGGGTTTACCTCTGATTTTCCCATACATGCAGATACTGTGTCCTCACCATTTCCAGCACGCTTCAAGGCTCTCTCATGCTGGTTTCCAGTCACTATCCCCCCACGGTGACCACCCTGGACTTAAGTCACCAAATGTTAGCTTTGCCTTTTTTGCACTTGACCTGCCTTCTCAAATGCTACCAAATTTCCCCCATGTAACCTTCTAGAAGGTCTATTTTTTCCCCCTTTACATTTAGGTGTACAATTAATCTGGAAATAATTTTAACTTATGGTACGAGGTATGGGTGTGTTAACCCCACACACACCCCATAGGACATCCAATTCACCTGATTTATTGAAGAGTCTTCACCATTGCATTGCAGTGGCACTTTTTGTCTTAAATCAGATGATGGTACATGTGTGGGTCTGCTTCTCGGCTCTCTGATCTGTTGTTCCATTGTTCTGTTTGTCTTGCTTTACATAAAACCATACTATTTTAATCATGGGATAAGTCGATATTCAGTGTGTATCCTTCAATTTTCCTCCTCTTTGTCTTTGCTATGCTTCACCCTTTGCATCTTCACAGGAATTTCAGAATTGGCTCGTTAATTTTGACAAAAATGCATATACTAGGACTTTGAGATGGCACTGAATTTATAGGTCAATTTGGGAATTTTTTTAAATATAAATTTAGTTAGTTAGTTTTGGCTGCCTTGGTTCTTCGTTGTTGTGCGCGGGCTTTCTCTAGTTGCAGCGAGCGTGAGCTACTCTTCGTTGTGCTCTGCGGGCTTCTCATTGTGGTGTTTCTCTTGTGGAACACGGGTTCTAGGCACGTGGGCTTCAGTAGTTGTGGCACGCGTGCTCAGTAGTTGTGGCTCGTGGGCTGTAGAGCACAGGCTCAGTAGTTGTGGTGCATGGGCTTAGTTGCTCTGCAGCATGTGGGATTTCCCCAGATCAGGGCTCAAACCGTGTCCCCTGCATTGGCAGGCAGATTCTCAACCACTGCACTGGGAAGTCCCTGGGAAATGTTTGAGAACAATATTGAGTCTCCCAATCCACAAATACAAAATAGATCTCATTTATGAAATTTCAAGCAATATTTTTGCAGTTTTCTGTATAGAGGCTTTTCACACCTTTCTTTAGACTTATTTCTAATCATTCAATATTTTTGATGCTATTGTCAATGGTACTTTTAGTTCAATTATCTAATTGTTTTGTAATATACAGAAATACAGTTGACTTTTGTATACTGACATTCTACCTAGCAACTCTGCTAAATTTACTTAATTCTAACAGTTTATCTTCAGGGTTTTTTTTTTTTTTGGTTTTCTAAGTACATAAACATATTGTATAGGAATGGATAAGTTTTCTTTCTTTCTTTCCAATGGTGAATTAAAGAAGTAATAGTGTAATTTTTTCTATTCTTATATGCAAGGAGAGAGCATTATTTCACCTGAAATGAAATCATGATGTGTCTGCAACATGAAGTGTCTGTGATAGATTTCTTTTGTAAATATGCTTTATCAGATTAAGGAAGTTCTTCTCTATTACTAGATTTAAGAGCTTTTGCTATAAATACCTGTTTAATTTCATCACTTACTTTTATTCTGCGTCTCGGGTTGGTTTTTCTCCCTTATTCTGTAACTGTGATGGATCTCAGTGTGTGTGGGTTGTTTGTTTGTTTGTTTGTTTTAGCTGCACCACGTGGCATGTGGGATCTTAGTTCCCTGACCAGGGATCAAACCCGTGCCCCCTGCACTGGAAGCATGGAGTCTTAACCACTGGACCACCAGGGAAATCCCCTGTTTTTTGGGTTTGTTTATTTTTGTAACATTAAACCATCCTTGCATGGATACAATAAACCATACTTGATCATGATATAATTTTTATATATCACTAGATTCCATCTGTTAATTCATTGTTTAGGATTTTTGCATCTCTGTTCATGAGAAATAAATGTCTACATTTTCTTTTTTTCTAGTGTGTTTGTTGAATTTTGGCACCAAAGTTATGCAGGTCTCAAAAAAAGTATTGGGAAGCATTCTCTCACTTTTTCTATTCCCTGGAAATTTTTATAGAATTGGAATTATTTCTTCTTTACATTTCGGAAGAATTCACTAGGGAAGACATCTAGACTTCAAGCTTTCTTTGTGGAAAGGTTTTTAATTTTGGATTCAATTTCTTCAATAGATTTAGGACTGATTTGTTTTTTTATTTCTTCTTTTATCGAATTTAAGTTGTGATTTCTAAGGAATTTGTCCTTACTATCTAAACTGTCAAATGTGTTTGCCTATTATATAACCTTCTTTTACGTTTACTTTATTTACTTTCATGTAAAATCTGTTGTGATATCCCATTTCATATTGGATACTGGCAATGTATTTTTTTTCCTCTTTCTTGCTTTTTCTTTTTTTTTCCCAGTATTTTATTTTAACATCTTTATTGGAGTAAAATTGCTTTACAATGGTGTGTTAGCTTCTGCTTTATATCAAAGTGCATCAGCTATACATATACATATATCCCCATATTGCCCTCTTGCATCTCCCTCCCATCCTCCCTATCCCACCCCTCTAGGTGGTCACAAAGCACCGAGCTGATCTCCCTGTGCTATGCGGCTGCTTCCCTGTCTTGCTTTGTCTTGATCAGAAGTGAATTTTATTAATCAAAGAATCAACTTTCAGTGGCAATTTCTCTTTTGTACATTTGGTTCCTATTTAATCAATTTCTGCTCTCCATTATTGCCTTCCTGCTACTTTCTCTGAGTTTAATTTGCTTTTCTTTTGTGGCTTCCTGAAATAGAAGGCTAGATAATTGGTTTTCAACCTTTTTCTTATTACATTAAAACTATACATTTTCCTTCACTTTTTACCATTGTATTTTACCATCATTTATGTAAAAATATCTCCTAATTTCTGAAATTTCTCAATCTAACATTACTGTTTTTGTAATTAAGAAGTATCTGAGCTTTGAGACTAATATTTGTTCCTCATAATACTTTTGCTTACAAGTTTTAGTATTAATTCCTGCCTGAAACAATCTTTACTATAGTGGCTGTCTAATGACAATTTTCTAATTTCATCATTTCTTCTACATTTATCAGTTGGAATTCACCTGCCATAAATGGTTTTTCTCTGGCCCCCTCCATCATTTCAGTGTAACCTATTTATATTTACTTTTTTCTTCTGTGTGGTTCTTTGTTCTTTCAAATAATTTCTTTTGTAATTTAGGCTTCATATTGTTCCATTTGTTACTTTTATATCTTCTTATAGTGCCCTGAATCCCACTTTTCTCCATCTGTTATTATCAGCCTAAGAGTTAAAGTGGTGTCCTTTGCTTTCCTCCTAATATCAATGGCAATATCTTACTTCCCCCAACCCTCTTTCTTCTTATGCTCACTTCATATTCTTACTTTACCAGAAAATATCTTTATATAGTATTCTTCATCTTCGCTCAACCCTCATTTTAGTCTTAGATGTAAAATTAAATATATTAAATGCTCACCATCAGCCCTTTAGCTGGAAGCTCAACCTCTAGTATATTCCTCAAAAAATTAATTTTTGTATATGGTGTAAGTATAGACCAAGACACATATTTTTCTCAAACAGATGTGCAAGTGTTTCGGCACCATTTTCTTTGTAAAGACTATTCTCTTTCCAATGAATTGATTTTGTAATTTTGACAAAAATCGGTTCACTATGTAGTGTGTAGTTTTAGTCAGGAGTCTCTTCTGTTTCACTAATCTGTATGTCTGTCCTTTCATAATACCACACTGTCATAGCTGTTGTAGCTTAATGACAGGCCTAGAAATCAGAGTATATGTCTTGCAACTTTGTTTTTCCTTTTCAAAATTGTGAGTATTCTAGTTCCTTTGCTATTCCACATAAATTTTAGAATCAGTTTGTCAGTTTTCACAGAAAATCTTCCTGGGAATTTTATTGGAATGGGATTGAGTCTAAAAATCCGTGTGGAGAACACTGACACTTTAACGACATTGAATCTTCCAATCCATTAACAGGGCACCTCCTCCCATTGTCCAGGTCATTATTATTCCCTTCTTCATTGTTGTTCTCAGCATACATTTCATGTCACTCACATTTAACTATTCCATGGTTTTTGGTGCTATCATAAATAGCTGTGCATTTTAATCCTAATTTTCCATTTTATATTGCAAGTATGTAAAAATAGAACTGATTTTTGAATATTGATTTTATATTTTGCTGTCTTGCTAAATTGACTTGTTATGGTGGCTTTTTTAGTGTGTGTGTAAAGTTTTAAATGGAGTTTGAGTGAAGGCAGTCATGCTGTCTCTGAATAGTTGTCGTTCTTCCTTTCCAATCTGTATCTTTTTAATTTCTTTTTCTTGCCTTATGCAGTCAGCTAAATCTTCCAGTACAATGCTGAAATAGAGTGGTGAGAGTGGATATAATTGACTTGTCCTCAATCTTAAGGGAAGCTATTCACTCTTTCACCATTATGACATTAATTGTAGACCAGCGGTCCCCAACCTTTTTGGCAACAGGGACCAGTTCCACGCATGACAATTTTTCCATGGACCAGGGGGCAGGGGGGATGCTTCAGGAGGTAATGCGATTGATGGGGAGTGATGGGGAGCAGCAGATGAAGCCACGCTCACTCGCCTGCTACTCACCTCTTGTTGTGTGACCCAGTTCCTAACATGCCGCAGACCAGTACTAGTACTGTGGTGCCCCCTGGGGGTTGGGGATCCCTGCTGTAGACATTTTTCAGATGTGCTTTATTAGTTTGAGGAAGCTACTTCCTATTCCCAGTTTTCTCAGGTTTTTTTTATCATGAGTGCTGTGGAATTTGAACAAATGCTTTTACTACACCTGTTGATGTGACCATATGATTTTTATTTTTTAGTTGGTCAGGTATGAATTAGTGATTGGATTTTGAATATTGAGTCAGCCTCAGCTTTGTATTCCCAAGATAAACTCAAATTTGCCTTCATGTATTACCCTTTTATATATTACTGGATTTAATTAACTAATATTGAGGCTTTTTACATCTATGTTCATGAAGAACATTTGTAGTTTTTTAAGAAATTGTAGTTTTTTCTTTTAATCAGTGTGACACTGATTTCATAAAATCGGTTAAGAAGTATTTGTCATCTATTTTCTTGAAGAGTTAGTATAGAATGGCTATTACTTCTTTCTTAAATGTTTGATAGAAATCACCAGTGAAATGATCTGAGCCTGGATTTTTCTTTCTTGGGAGAATTTTAACTATGAATTTAATTTCTTTAATAAATGTAGCACTATTCAGGTTACCCATTTCATATTAAGCTTTGGTGGTTTGTGTCTTTCAAGAATTTAGTCCATCAAAGTTGTCAATTTGTTTTGTGTTGCTTACCCCTTCCACTGTTTTAGTTTCACTGGTTTCTGATCTTATCCTTACTATTTCATTCCTATTTACACTGGGCTTTACTCTTCTTTTCCTAGTTCCTTAAGGTAGGACTTTAGATTATTGATGTGAGACCTTTATTCTTTTCTAATGTAAGTATTTAGTGCCATTAATTTCCCTCTATACACTGCTTTTTCTGCATCTCAAAAAATTTGATATGTTGTATTTTAATTTATACATGTTGTATATAATAATTCAAAATATTTCCCATAATTTTCTTGAAATTTCTTGGAGCCATGAGTTACTTAGAATTGTGCTGCTTAATTTCCAAGTGTTTGTCGATTTTTCTGTTCTTGTTGCAATTGGTTTCTTGTTAAACTGCACTATAGATGGAAGAAATTTTGAAAGGTTTCAATTATTTAAAAAATGTTAAGATTAATGACTTAGTACATGACCTGTATTGATGAATGCTTCACATGTAATTGAAAAGAATACATACTCTGCTGTTGGATATTCTAGACATGTCTACCAGGTCTAGTTTATTGATGGCATTATTCAGTGCTTCTATAGCCTTGCTGATTTTTGGTCTCCAACTTATGTTACTGAGAAGTAACTGTTGAAGTGTCCAACTAAAATGGTAGAGTATATTTCTCATTTCACCTCTGTTTTTGCATGATTTTGAAGCTTTCTTGTTAAGTGCATGCACATTTAGAATTGTCTTTTTGGCAAAATGATGCTTTTCATTATATAAGGTACCTATATATTCCTGATAATTTTCTTTGCTCTTTGAATATATATTTACTTCCAGAAAAGGGTACCTATTTTCTAATGACAGCTCTTAGGCTGGGAGATAAGGTGGGGCTGAATCAATCTGATCTGTATTTCAACTGACTGAGCTTTGTTGAAGCTTTTGGTTGAGTTAGTGCAAAACTGCCTTCAGATATTTTGAGGGCAAATCAGAATGTTTCCCTCAGCAGGGCCTGGAATCTGAGCATGGAGACATTGTAGAGATTTGCTTGTGCTCACAGCCAAGCTGCCAGCTCTCAGAGCTATGCGAAACAACTCCTTGCCTTACAGCCTGTAGTTTAAATATTTGCCTGTAGTTTATTTTGGTTTTTCTAAATAGACAATCACATGTGCAAACAATACGATTTTTGTTTCTGCCCCAAACCCCAATTCCTTACAACTTTCTGTTCTCACATATTGGCTAGAACTGTCATTATATTGCTCAATAAAATTGATGGGCATTCTTTTTCTTAATTTAAAGGTATACATTTACTGTTTTATCATTAAATATGACATTTGTCAGTTTTTGGAACATACTCCTTGCAAAGTTAAAGGAGTTAATTTCTATCTCTAATTTAATAACATTTTAAAATAATCTATGGGTATTATAGCCCATCAAATGATTTATCTACACATACTGAGATACTCATATGGCTTCTTTCTGGTAGTGTGATTAATTTTACAAAAAGAATTTTTAATATTAAATCTTCCAAACACCCTAATGAGTTTTAATTAGGATCAGGTTCAGGTGCACATAACAGAACCAACTCTCCTCCCAATGAAAAAAGAAAAGATGCCATGAACAAGACAGTTCATCTCTCTTTTGTGTAAAAATATGCCCAGACTTGGTGGTCTAGGGCTGGCACAGCAGCTCCATCATTACCAGAGAGCCACATCACTCTTATCTCTCTACTGCACTCAAGCAGACAGCTTCCACCCTCAAGAGGAATTCAGGCTCTAAGATGGCTGCTGAGTCTGCAAACATCCAGCATGTTGCATATTAAAAAGAAAAGATGAAAGCACACTAGGGGGCTTTCCCCACTTGTTTTCCTTTTGAAAAACCTTCCCATTATCCCTCTCGGTAGCTTCTATGTCCATTTCATTACTCAGAATTAGCAGCAGGATCACACTTAGCTACAAAAAGAATGGAAAAATGCAGCTTTTTAGCTGAGCACATCACCATTATGAAAAATACAATGATACTGCTGGTAATAAAGAAATATTGGATTCACTACTAACAGTCTGCTACACTTAATAATGTCATGACTTAAAAAAATAAAAACTCTACATTACTAGATGCATTTTTGCTATAATTCCATTTAGAATTTTTAAATCTACGTTCACAAATGACTTTGTCATTTCCCCCCAAAATGTCTACTTCCTGTGAAATATTGTAAAATGTTAGAATTATCTTTCCTTTAACTTTCCTGAAAATTATCAACTATTACTGAAAGTCTCTGGAACCTCTTTCTTTTCTGGGGCTGGGGCAGAGTTAGAGGAACTAGGTAGATTTTCAAGCCAGAAATTCAATTTTTAACTTTCCTATTGTTTTTTACTGGTTGCTCATCTACTGATTTTTGTTAAGTTTCATTTATCTGGAAAATTTTCCATTTCATTTAAAATCAGACCCAATCCATCATTATCCTTTCACACAGTGTTTGATTTATACCTTCAACATTATGCTGACATCTCTGGCTTCTACTGGGAGAGGCTGAATGTGGATTTGCATCACACAATACAGAACCTTTGAAATCTCATTGACCCTGGATAGTAGGAAACAGAATATGTGTTTATTCTTTATTTTGTGTATATATCTTCCTTGGAACATCAATGACAAAATACATATTCATATTTTCCAGGTTTATGGGATAGACTGTAGCAGATATCTGAAATTCTTTCCTTATGCAAGCCTTCTCTTCCCTTCTGTAAATCATCATTCTTCACCCCAGGTCTATTGACATTGGATAATAATAATGAGCTGAACACATAAGGACTTGGGATTCAGAAATCATTGACTGCGTCCTTCAAGGAAGATGCAGTTTCTTTGGGTAAGAGATGGGATTCCCCACTGAAGTAAAGAGCAGAAAGTAGTGGGTGTTTCAGAAATATTTGCAGTTTTGAATCCTCATATTCCTCCAAGATAGCGTAACCTAATTTTCAGATTAATGCTCATTCACATAAGGTAATTGGTGAGGCTGTGAAAAAAACTGACTTTGTAAGTAAGCAACTGGTAGAATGACTTTTCACCATCCTGAATCTATAGCTATACATACACATTTCAGCAGCATCACTTAAAGGTATCACTTAAATGTACTGAGAGGATACAAGATAGTTCAAATTAACAGAGAAGTGAACTAGGATTAAAAAGGGACAATAACTAAAGCTATTCTGTGTAATCTATATAGAAGGAACTAATTAATACTAGCAGTAAGATGCTACCTGAGAACAAAAGCTAAGTTTGATTTTCTGTACTAAGGAGTCCATTAAAAATTTATATTCTGAACTATCTCAGCCAACTCCTGGCAGGGCACCTTGAATGATGATCCCATCATGACTGCATACACTGTGAATTCTCTTAAAGGAAATCAAGGTGTTCTAACCAGAGAAGGTAGAACAGATTGCAGATACACAATCACATGAAACTATATTGCACTATATTGATTATGTAACTAAAGAGGTAGCTTTCAGGACCATTTACAAAGGGTACAAAATAAAAGGTTTAAAGTATGGAAATGCATTTTAATGCCATATTATTCTAGTAAGAAGTCGTATTTTTAAATAAGAATGCCTCTATGCAGAGTAGAAACCCCTAGAAAATGGTATTGTCATCTAGCTAATTTATCTACCAAATGTGGCATTCACAAGAATATGCAAAGCTACACAAAACATATTTTATAGTACAGAAACGAAGATAACACCTAAATATCCGTGCAGGTCTTATGATGTCATCCTTATTCTTATCCTGATTGTTACATTTATTTACACAGATTAAAAAATCTTTATGTTCTACTATGAACATACCTATCATTGATAGTTGCATACTTTCTCCAATCGTTTCCTAAAAGTTTGGAACATTTGGAACATAATTTCCCTTAATTTGTAAAGGAAATTATTTTTTTCCAAATGAATCAAAATAATAGTAAGTAAACCTTCCTGCTGAGGCTTTACCCCGTCTGAAATATTCATAGATCTTCATTCATTCAAATATTTTTTTCTTTTTCTTTTTTTTACTAGAAGTTTGTCCTTCTAGATGAAGAATTTCCCTAACTTATAGCATGGTTTCTCCAAGGTATGAGCTTATGATACCTGCAATTCATTCATTTATGTTTTCTCTCATTAAAATCCTAATTCTTAATAAACTATGAATTTCAAAGGACTGTATTCTATATTCATTTGCATTATGGAATTTCCTCTTTGTGGATGTTAGCATATCAAAAAATGGCTTTCTGACATTCATTTCATTCATAATGTTCCTCACCTGCACAAACTTACAAGACTTCCTGCTAAGAACTTTCACAGGGTTCACTGAATTCATAGAGTCCCTTGTGCACATGTACTGATATTTTTTGTGTGTATAAAAAACAGCGTTCCACATGCCACATATACATGGTGTACAATGAGATGATTCCATTTACAGAGTTTCTCTCCTGTACAAATTTTCTGGGAATTCCTGTGACTTGAATTTTGAGAGAAAGTTTCTTACATTTACTTCACCAGTATGTTTCTCATCTGTGTGAGTTCTCTGATGCATAATGAGCTGTGACTTCCAACAAAAGGCCTTCCCACATTCACTGCACTTACAGGGTTTCTCTCCTGTATGAGTCCTCTGATGTGCACTGAGAATTGATTTCTGAGAGAAGGTTTTTCCACATTCACTGCATCCATAGGGTTTCTCCCCTGAATGAGTCCTCTGATGTACAATGAGCTGAGACTTCCTAATGAAGGCTTTTTCACATTCGTTGCATTCATAGGGCTTCTCTCTTGTGTGCATTCTCTGATGTACAATGAGCCGTAATTTTCCACTGAAGGACTTCTCACATTGACTGCATTTATAAGGGTTTTCCCCTGTATGAGTGCGCTCGTGTACAATGAGTAGCGACTTCCAAATGAAGGCTTTCCCGCATTTGTGGCATTCATATGGTTTCTCTCCAGAATGAGTTCTCATGTGTATAATGAGGTATGACTTGCTACTAAAGGCTTTCCCACACTCACTGCACCCATAAGGTTTTTCCCCAGCATGAGTTCGCTGATGTGAGATGAGCTGATCTTTTCTATTAAAGGCTTTCCCACATTCACTGCATTCATACGGATTCTCCCCCGTGTGAATTCTCTGATGTACAATAAGTTGTGAATTGAAACTGAAGGATTTCCCGCATTCACTGCATTCATGTGGTTTCTCTCCTGTGTGAGTCCTCATATGTATGATGAGGTAGGACTTGCTCCTAAAAGCTTTCCCACATTCAATGCATCCATAGGGTTTCAACCCTGTGTGACTTCTCTGATGTACAATGAGCTGTGACTTCAAACTGAAGGCTTTTCCACACTGATTACACCCATAGGGTTTCACCCCAGTGTGTGCTCCCTGATGTACAATAAGCTGTGACTTGAAAGTAAAGGATTTCCCACATTCACTACAACCATAGGGTTTCTCTCCTGTGTGGGTTCTCTGATGAACAATAAGATTCGACTTTGTGTTAAAGGCTTTCTGACATTCACTGCATTCAAAGGGTTTCTCTCCTGTATGAGTTCTCTGATGTATCACGAGCTGTGACTTCAAACCAAAAGTTTTCCCACAGTCACTGCATTCATAGGGCTTCTCCCCTGCATGAGTTCTCTGGTGTGAAATGAGCTGGTATTTCCGACTGAAGGCTTTTCCACATTCACTGCATTCATACGGATTCTCCCCCGTGTGAATTCTCTGATGTACAATAAGTTGTGAATTGAAACTGAAGGATTTCCCGCATTCACTGCACTCATGTGGTTTCTCTCCTGTGTGAGTCCTCATATGTATGATGAGGTAGGACTTGCTCCTAAAAGCTTTCCCACATTCAATGCATCCATAGGGTTTCACTCCTGTGTGACTTCTCTGATGTACAATGAGCTGTGACTTCAAACTGAACGCTTTTCCACACTGATTACATGCATAGGGTTTTACCCCAGTGTGTGCTCCCTGATGTACAATGAGCTGTGACTTGAAAGTAAAGGCTTTCCCACATTCACTACAACCATAGGGTTTCTCCCCCGTGTGGGTTCTCTGATGTACCATGAGGTTAGACTTTGTATTAAAAGCTTTCTGACAATCACGGCATTCATAGGGTTTCTCCCCTGTGTGAATTCTTTGATGTATAATGAGTTGTGATTTCAAACCAAAAGCTTTCCCACAGTCATGACACCCATAGGGTTTCTGTCCTGAATGAGTTCTCTGGTGTGAAACAAACTGGTCTTTCCTACTGAAGACTTTCCTACATTCACAGCATTCATAGGGATTCTCCCGCGTGTGAATTCTCTGATGTATAACAAGTTGTGAATTGAAACTGAAAGTTTTCTGACAAACACTGCATTCATGTAGTTTCTCTCCTGTGTGAGTTCTCTGATGAACAATGAGGTAGGACTTGCTGCTGAAGTCTTTCCCACATCCATTACATTTGTAGGGTTTTTCTTTTGCATGAGTTCGCTGATGCACCACAAGGTATGACTTGCTACTGAAGGCCTTCCCACAGTAACTGCATTCAAAGGGCTTTCCTCCCATACGTATTTGCTGGCATATGAGCTGTGACTTTCTGTTGGCAGTTTTTCCAGATTTATTACTTTCACAGTATTTTATCCCAATAACAGCTTGCTCATGTTTAGAATGGAAGGACGATTCCCTATGTGCATGAAACCCATTAGGATTCTTTCTGGAAAAATTATTACCGAAATCTGTACTATATTTCAAACTCTTTCCATTTGTGACACATTTATGAAGTTTTTGTCTTGAAGAAACATAATCTGTACTAAGAAGACATAGTTTTCCAAATGCAGTACACTGATAGCCTTTTGACATACTTCTTAGCTTGCCTTGATTTTCCTTATGCCATTCCATATGACCATCAATTTCCCAGACTTCGTCTAGAAATGAAAATACTCATATGTTATAAATAGTAACATGATCCTAGTATAGCATAAAATTGCCTTAAAAATGCCATATCATGAGGTTTTTCTTAGTTTCAGATATCAGTTCTGAATGTAAATAAAATCTCAAGTGTAAATGTACCCAAACTCCTGGGCACTCGGGAAAACAAAGCAAATCAAAACACGTATGAGGCAAAGGGAACTGACAATAAAGGTAGTCTTGAGTTACAAAATTTTGCAAAATGCCTTCTTTAGAAAGCAAAAGAGAAATGAGCAAAACAGAAAGAGGTGGGGTCTTCCCTGGTGGCACAGTGGATAAGAATCCGCCTGCCAATGCAGGGGACATGGGTTCAAGCCCTGGTCCAAGAAGATCCCACATGCTGCAGAGCAACTAAGCCCACGAGCCACAACTACTGAAGCCCATGTGCCACAACTACTGAAGCCCGTGCACCTAGAGCCCATGCTCCACAAAAGGAGAAGCTACTGCAATGAGAAGCCTGCGCACCATAAGGAAGAGTAGCCCCCGCTCGCCACAACTAGAGAAAGCCCATGTGCAGAAATGAAGATGCAATGCAGCCAAAAATAAATAAATTTATTTATTTATTTATTTAAAAATATATATATATAAAGAGGTGGGAAAGGATCTCTGAGCATTAGCTTCAGTTGATGAATAATCGTTAAATATCTATTATGTGCCAAACACTGTGCTAAGCTCAGGAGAAAGAGCAGAACCACTGCAGATTGGTTTACAGTCTTCTTGGGAATAAAGTTCCACTGAATACCCAAATAGATGAAAATAAACTCACAAGAAACATCATCGAGATGTTTCGGAACGCTGACAATCAGCAGCTAATAAAGCTTCCAGAAAAACCAAAAAAGTTTCATATAATGGGTCAAAATTTAGAATGGATCTGACTACTCATTAGCATCGCTAGGAGAGAAAAAACAGAGCATTCAGGAGTAAAGTATAAACATTTTCAGCGGCACATGTCTCAAATTTTCTATCAAATGCACCCTTTCACAGGAAGCTACTATGAAAGGTGTTCCTTTCACAGGAAACTACTATGAAAACAAACCAAGAAAAAAGATGACACAAAAAAATAGAAAAGAAAATCTGAAAGGAGATTCCAGGTTAAAAACTGTACAACCAGGTCTTGAGAAAAATCAGCTTACACTGGAGCAAGTCAAAAGACATGGGAGTGATGTCACCAGGAAGATGAAATTGACAGAATCACTAATTTAGCTGAATGTACCAAAAGAATATTTAGACATGTGAAGAAGAGTCTGGGGTTAAATTAATTATAAATACATTAATGATAACACAGAAAACTGGGCACAGAAGTAAAACAACTCAAGAGAAAAAATGATTTATGAACGAAAACTAGCCATTGTACACTTGCATGATTTACCTGTGAACAGAAATTACATGGTCATAAAGATATAAAAACTGAAGACTGATCTAAGTATGAAACAGCTTGATTAGGATGATGGAGGTATGGAAAGAGACAGTGTGTATATCATGGGGAGTATGAGGGAAGGAGGATGAAAGAGAATTAAATCTTTACCCTTCACACTAAGTAATTAGGAGGAAATCAAGGTGCAAGGGAATAAGTTGGTTATTTAGAAAAACATGGACGTAAATACCATAAGAAAGAGCTAAAGAGATGAAATTGGTTTTCTCTGAGGGGAATGAAAAACAGACGGGGCAGGGTGGCCAGAATGCTTTTAAACATAAACCCAACCCAAACTCCCACCCCCCAACCAAATTCCAAAAATACAAAGTGGATAGGGAACTAGACACAAGACTAAGTCCTCAGTCATAATCAGAAATATCTGGAGGTTGAACAGAAGAGAGAATGGGTAGAGTTGACCTAGATGTCCCAAAGTTATTGCTGACCAAGGCAATGGACAGAAAAGGGTATTAAGAGAACACAGAAGCAGGTCAGGTTTGAAGACAGCAATATCACAGGATCTTAACACCCCATTTCAGGTTTCCCTACATCTTAAATCTGAACCCTCTTATTCATTTTGTACACAACCTCCAAATTATATTTTCCCAAACATCAATTCCCAACTGGGACAGTACCCACCCCCATGTAGTGAGAAATGAACAGGAGCATGTTTGACTGTTACAGTGGCTTTGGAGGGAATATTACTGGCTATTACTGGGTTGGCCAAAAAGTTCCTTTGGTTTTTAAGTAAACATAAAAGATACATTTTCCATTTTCACCAAGAACTTTACTGAACAACATATTAGCCATTTTGGGCTTTTTTGTTTGCGGTACGCGGGCCTCTCACTGTCGTGGCCTCTCCCGTTACGGAGCACAGGCTCCAGACGCGCAGGCCCAGCGGCCATGGCTCATGGGCCCAGCCACTCCGTGGCATGTGGGACCTTGCCGGACTGGGGCACGAACCCACGTCCCCTGCATCAGCAGGCAGACTCTGAACCACTGCAACACCTGGGAAGCCCTCACCATTTTGTTCCACTACCTTCTGCCATATTTCAGGCAACTTCATAATTCCATCCTACCAAAAGGTTTTATCTTTTTGAGCAAAGAACTGTTCCAGGTGCCTTTTACAGTCTTCCAGGGAATTAAAATTTTTTCCATTAAGAGAATTTTGTAAAGACTGAAATAAATGGAAATCCAAAGGTGCATTGTCTCGTGAATATGGCAGATGAATCAGAACTTCCCAGCCAAGCTGTAACGGTTTTTGCCTGGTCATCAAAAAAACATGTGGTCTTGCATTATCCTGATGGAAGATTATGTGTTTTCCGTTGAGTAATTCTGGATGTTTTTTCTCGAGTGCTGCTTAGAGTTGGTCTAATTGGGAGCAGTACTTGTTGGAAGTAATCATTTGGTTTTCCAGAAGAAGCTCATAATAGAGGACTCCCTTCCAATCCCACCTTATACACAACATCATCTTCTTTGGATGAAGACCAGCCTTTGGTGTGGTTGGTGGTGGTTCATTTCACTTGCCCCACGATCTCTTCCGTTCCACATTATTGTACAGTATCCACTTTTCATTTGCCCATCACAATTCGTCTTAAAAACTGAAAGTTTTCATTACATTTAAGTAGAGAATCGCATTTGAAAATATGATCAAGAAGGTTTTCTTCGCTTAACTTACATGGAACCCAAACGTCAAAGCAATTAACATAATCAAGCTTGTGCAAATGATTTTCAACCCTTGACTTGGATCTGGATTTTGCATATATCGGCTATCTCCCTTGTGATATAACGTTAATTGTCCTCAATTAAGGTCTCAATTCGATTGCTATCAACTTCAACTGGTCTACCTGGCAGTGGAGCATCATCCAGAGAGAAATCTTCAGCATGAAACTTCACAAGCCACTTTTGACATGTTAGATCAGTCACAGCCCCTTCTCCATATACTGCACAAATCCCTTTCTGCATTTCAGTTGCAGTTTTGCCTTTCTTGAAATAATACAGTATAATAGGCCAAAAGTGTTGCTTTCTTCCATCTTCAATATTAAAATGGCTACACAAAAATTCACCAATTTTGATGTTTTTTTTAATGCATGCTGATACGACAGCTGTCACATACAATCTAACAAAACTGTTTTGAATGAAGTTAAAGACAACTAAGTGCTACTAGAGCCACCTTATGGAAAAAACTGAATGAACCTTTGGCCAACCCAATACATGGTCTTAAAGTCAGAAGTGTTTCCATCAAGAAGAAAACAGGCCAGTGAGTAATTAACCTTTGCCCTCAAATCATATTTGCTCATGTTTGGCTGTCAGTGTTGTCCCTGTAGACTCTGAAAGTTCATGGATACTGAATCTGTCAGTTTCTGTACTTCACCCTTCCAATCCTTCTGTTGCTGGCACCACACTCCTGCTGATTTTCCCTTGGTTCCCACATCTCTGGCTTCCTTCATTTGATTTCCCAGGAAATCTAATGAATGTGCTGTTAAGCATTTTCTTTACAACAATAATTGCGGGAAATTAATCATTGCTGGCATCTCAAGGAAGAGCACAAAGAATTCAAGAAATAAGGACAGAATACCAGAGCCAGTGAGTAGAAGAGAGGAATTCAAAAGATTAAAGATTATTTAAATGATTCAAGACTGTATTAAACATGATTACTTGCTGTGGCCCATCTTGAGTTTAGCCACAGAAGACAATGGAAGAGGAAATCATGCTAAGCCAGCAGAACCCGGGCTCACCAGGCCACGGCCACAGCAGGAAGCCCCGGCACAGCCTGCCCAGCCCGGGTTCCAATGCTTCTCTGTTGTGCCACTCCTGCTGCTCTCCCAGAACGAGGTTCCTGTTGTACCCACCCTGTACTTCTCTCTGCCACTCTACCTGTCTGGCTGGTTGTACGTGGATAACTTATCTTTAATTATAGATCACCAGACCATGAAGAACCACCACGTCTGATTAGAAACAAGGATCCTAGACTTCCATTAATATACTAGAAGAATGACAAGAGGGGTAACAGAATATTTTTGAAGATGAATGGATGGAAAGAAAGGTGTGACTGGATGATGCCTAACCAGAGAGGTAGATGGAGGTGGACAGTGCTGCCTACCCAGCCGTTCTGCTGCCCTTTTCCTGGCTGGCAGAAACCTGATCTTATTTCCTACTTCCATTTGTAAGGCCATGTGCTGCAGTTAGGAAAATGGGACCCACTTCCATACCCCTGCCGAGAGTGAAGCATGATATAGCTGAGCCGACAGTGATGACCCTGTTTCCCTCACCAGAGTCTTCTTTACACAGGGATATGTGACAAAAATCTAGCCTGCTCAACATGGTAAGTCTGCTGGGGTTTCTTGAAAGAGACTTTAATGCCTAATTAAAAGGACCATGTGGAAAGAAACAGTCTTTCTTATTCCACTGCCCACTGGTATATCTGCAGGTGTTGGCTGGAACTGTAAGAGGCATCTGGTGACCATGAGGGGAGGAAATCTGAGAAATACTGACATAGTTAGAATGGCGAGGCAGAGATAGACGTTTGGGGATTTAGTAAGTCAAGCAGTCCCACATCAGGACATTTTGTGATGTGTGGTAATAAATCACTTCTGCCTAAATAGTTTGATTTAGGACTAATCAAAAATTGCAGCTGAAACCATCCTAATAATACAAAGATTAACTGTTGATTTATCCTGCCACACTTATGATGGAATACATAGTTGCTTAGGGAAATATATCTGACAGTAACATCAGGATGAACTAACAGTATAAAAAGAGTAAAAGGTATAAATTTGGCTAATAAGTAGAATAAGCAAGAAATGAAATAATGGAATTCCCTGGTGGTCCAGTGGTTAGGACACCATGCTTTCACTAACAAGGGACCGGGTTCAATCCCTGGTCAGGGAACTAAGATTCCATAAGCCGTGTGGTATACCCAATAAAAAAAAAGAAAAACAAGATAATATTGGGAATGATCTCATTCCCAATGAGAAGGAGGTGGGAATTGAGAAGATGGAGGCCTTAAAATACTTATTTTTGAAGGACCAAAATACTAACAGATTATAGCAAGACTAGTGATGAGAACTGCATAAAAAGGATATTTAGGCTCACGCCCCAGTGCCAGGAAGAACCAGGAGCACAGCAGAACTAACAACCAGGAAGGTGAGAAGAAGTTATCATACAGCTATGGGGCAGCAGAAGAGACATTCCAATTCCAGTTTCTGAAAAATGAGACAAGGGAGTGGCCCATGCAGGGAAGATGCCCGGTGGAACAATCAAACCCAGTACCAAAGGGCAGATGAAGGAGGGATGGGGCTGTCAGTCACCAATACAGAAAGAAAAAGCGTAAATCTTCAGAGTGGAAGTCTTTTAAAACTTACAATATACGAGGAAAGTGGGGAATATAAGAAAGACCCCTTTGGACTCAGAGGAAAGAGCATGCGAGGGCAGTAAAGCATGAGGAGAATAAGCACTGTGTCGTGCAGTGTGAGAGTGGGTTCCATGGGGTTCACTTGAGTAAGGTGTGGGGAAAAGGCTTCAGGCGGGAGAAATGATATTATCAAATGATGCAGGAATACACTCAGAAAGAACAGTGATGACAAAGCCATTAGGAAGGAGAAGCAGAAAGGGTAGAATCTCCTAACACGTAGGTTTCAAGGAGAAGGAAATTGGAACTGTGTTGAATATGAATGTAAGTAATTTTAGAAAAATAGAAAAAAAGTAGAAGGGGTGTGAAAGTCACATGAAAAGAGGTAAAGAGGAAAAGCTTGCTTAAATGCGTAATGAAATGCATCTATCACCACGGGAAAGTAAGAAGGAAGCTGAGAGTGCCACAGAGGAGATTAACTAAGAGACAATGGTTACAAATGACCCAAAAGTACAAACACAAAGGGAACATCACGTCAGAACTCACCAATTCTAAGGAGGAAAAGATCTAAATGTCCTGACGACTCACCCATATGGCCCTCACTTGGAATTTGCATCATCCACAGCTCTTCTTGTTCCAACTGGAAAATGATATTCGGTTTGGTGTGTTGATACCCTGTGAATAGAAAATTACAGACAACCTGGCCCAAAACTGCCTAGGACCATGGGATTCAGCAGAATGGGGAAGACTCGGTTTAGAGGCGGCGTGATCAAGCTGCCCTTTTGCACTTTGGCAAAATGAACATCATTCAACCAGCAGATTTTGATGCCAAAGGGAGAATAAGAAAATCTGGCCTCTAAATATAAGCCGCAAATCACCAAGCATTTTACGAAAGTGCCCCAGCTTTCAGCACCCAAGAAGGGGAAGCCTGGAGATGACACACACTCCTTTCAGGGAAGTGGTACTTACCCAGGGACACCAGGTTGCTGTAGTTCTCCAACATCACACTCCTGTACAGGTGTTTCTGAGCTGGGTCCAGCAGCTGCCACTCCTCCCAGGTAAAGTCCACAAACACATCCATGAATGACAATGGTCCCTGAAACAGCATATCTCCATTCAATTGCAAATCATTTTACTGAGTTTGTACTAAACAAAAGGCTGCTAAGGGTGTCCATTATTTACATTCTACTTTGGGAGAAAAGCAAACGTTTACTGAAAATATCCCATCAATATGCATTAAATCAGTTAACCTGTCTTTCAGCATATAAGAATACCATGTGCCAGGTATTCAACTAGGAGCAGGTAATATAAAATGGATGAAAGACAGAAGTGTTCAGCATTGCAGAGAACAGCAAAGATTAAACCCATAAAAATGTAACAGGCAGTCAAAGATGCTATGACAAAAGAACATGGGCACAAAGGGGGAAGCAAGCAATGCTGCTTGAATGCACCAGGAGGTACCACTGAAGAGAAGACGTTAAAATTTCGTGAAATAAAAAAGGCAACAGCTGTAAGTAGCAACCACAGTGTGGGGCGACAGATCTGAACATGAAGATACACCGATGGTAAATCAGCATATGAGAAGATGCTCAACATCATATATCATTAGGGAATTGCAAATTAAAACAGTGAGACACCATTACACATCTAGAATGGCTAAGATTTTCAAAAATGGACACCAAATTTGAAAATGAAATTCCAAATTTGATGAAGACATGAATATAAACATCCAAGAATCTAAACTCCAAAAACAATGAACTCAAAGAAACGCACATGCTCAAATTTTCAATAGACAAAGAGAGAACCCTGAAAGCATCAAGAAAGCAATGACTTGTTTCCTACAAGGGCTCCTCAGTAAGATTATAAATAGACTTCTCATCAGAACCTTTGGAGACCAAAAGGCAATAAACCCATATATGCAAAGATCTAAAAGAAAAATAAACTACCAGCCAAGAATCCTGTATCTGACAAAACTGTGCTTCAAAAGTGAGGTAGAGGGCTTCCCTGGTGGTGCCGTGGTTAAGAATCCACCTGCCAATGCAGGGGGCACGGGATTGAGCCCTGGCCCAGGAAGATCCCACATGCCACGGAGCAACTAAGCCTGTGGGCCCCAACTACTGAGCCTGCACTCTAGAACCCATGCTCTGCAACAAGAGAAGTCACAGTAATGAGAAGCATGTGCACTGCAATGAAGAGTAGATCCCACTCGCCGGAACTAGAGAAAGCCCACATGTATCAATGAAGACCCAATGCAGCCAAAAATAAATAAATTAATTAAGTAAAAAGTGAGGTAGAAATGAAGACATTCCCAGAAGAACAAAAGGTAGTTTGCTACCACTAGACCTGCTTGTCAAGAGATGCTTAAGGGAGTCATGTATGTGAAATAAAAGAACACTAGACAATATTTTGAAGCTGTTTGAAGAAATAAACATCTGAATAAAGGTAAATATCTGGGTAATTATAATGGTAGTATATTTGTGCCTCTACATTTCATTCTCTACATAATTATAAGAGACAAATGCATTTGAAATAATTATTAGTTTACATTTCGGGGCACACAATGTATAAAGATGTAACTCTGAGACATCAGCAATCAAAAGGGGTGGGACAGAGCTGTAAAAGAGCATAGTGTTTGTATGTTATTGAAGTTAAGCTGGTATAAATTCAAATCAGAATGCTATAACTTTAGGAAGTTAAATGTAATCCCATGGCCACCACAAAGAAAATAGTTATAAAACTTACACAAAAAGCAAATGAGAAAGGAATTTAGACATTTCACTATAAAAATTCAACTAATCACAAAAGACAGTGATTGAAGGAACTGAAGGACCAAAAAGCTATAAGGTATAAAGAAAACAGCAAAATGACAGAAATAAATCCCTCCTTATGAGTAATTACTGTAAGTGTAAATCAATAAAACTCTCCAGTGAAAAGACAGAGTTTGGCAAAATGGATTAAGAAACATGATTCAAATATGCTGTCTATGAGAAACTCGCTTTAGATCCAAAGACACAAACAGATCAAAAGTGAAAAAATGGATAAAGATATTCCATGCAAGTAGTAACCGAAGTAGAGCAGGGGTGGCTATACTAACATCAGACAAATCAAAAAGGTTGTAAGAGACAAAGAAGGAAATTACATATTATTAAAGTTTCAGCACAGCTAGAAGATAGAAAATTATAAACAGTTACACTTAATAACAAATCATCAAAATACATGAAACAAAAACTGACATAATTGAAGGGAGAAATAGTTTTATAATAATAGTGGAAACTTCAATATCCCACTCCCGATAATGCATAGAACAATCAGAAAGAAAATAAGTAAGGAAACAGAATTTAAATAAACTACCTCTAACAGACATATACAGAATATTCTACCCAAAAACAAAATATACATTCTTCTCAAGTACACATGAGACATTTTCCAGGACAGACCATATGTTAGGCCACAAATTAAATCTCAATAGATTTAAAAGATAAATATCATACAAAGTATCTTCTCTGACCACATAGGATGAAGTTAAAAATCACTAAAAGCAGCAGAAAAAAAGGGAAAATTCACAAATTTGTGTGAATTAAACAACATGGTCTTAAACAACCAATGGATCAAACAAATCAAAAGGGAAATTAGTAAATACTTAGACATGAATGAAAACAAAACACAACATAAAGTTGTTGGGATGCAGCAAAAGCAGTGTTAAGGGAAAATTTTACAGTTAAAAACACATATTTAGGGGCTTCCCTGGTGGTGCAGTGGTTGAGAATCTGCCTGCTAATGCAGGGAACACGGGCTCGAGCCCTGGTCTGGGAGGATCCCACATGCCGCGGAGCAACTAGGCCCGTGAGCCACAACTACTGAGCCTGCGCGTCTGGAGCCTGTGCTCCGCAACAAGAGAGACCGCAATAGTGAGAGGCCCGTGCACCACGATGAAGAGTGACCCCTGCTTGCCACAACTAGAGAAAGCCCTCGCACAGAAATGAAGACCCAACACAGCAAAAATAAATAAATTAATAAACTCCTACCCCCAACATCTTCAAAAAAAAAAAACCAAACATATTTAAAACAAGAAACATCTCAAATCAATAATCTAACTTTACAACTTAAGGAAACAGAAAAAGAACAAATTAAACACAAAGGTAGCAAAAAGAAGGAAATAAGATTAGAATACAAACAAAATAGAAACTAGAAAAACAATAGGAAAAAAATCAATGAAACCAGAGCTTAGTTCTTTGAAAAGATAAACAAATTTTGATAAAGCTTCAGGTAGCTAGACTGAGGGAAAAAAAAAAAAGAAGACTAGAATTACTAAAATCAAGAATGAAAGTGGGGAAATTAGTACTGATTCTACAAAAATAAAAATGATTATTGGAAAGTACTATGAACAATTGTATGTCAACAAATTGGATAACTTAGTTGAAAGGAATGAATTCCATTTGTGTTTCTATTAAGATCAAATCACAAAGAAATAGGAAATCTGAACAGATCTATAACTAGTAAGGAGATTGGGTCTGTAATCAAAAATCTTCCCCCAAAAAAGAAAAGCCCAGGCTTCACTGGTGAATTTTAACAAATATTTAAAGAAGTAATAACATCAATCTTTCTCAAGCTTTTCCAAAACCTAGAGGAGGGAACAGTTCCTAAGGCTCTGATACCAAATCCAGACAAAGCCACTGTAAGAAAACTACAAACTAATATTCCTCATGAACATAGATGCAAAAATCTTCAAAATAATAGCAAATCAAATTCAACAGCTTATTAAAAAGATCATACACCATGACCAATGGGATTTATTTTCGGAATGCAAGGATGGTTCAACATTTGAAAATTGCTCAATGCAATACATCACACTAACAGAATGAAGTTAAAAAAATGATTATCTCGATGCAGATTACCTCAATTGAAGGATCTGACAAAATTCAACACTCTTTCATGATCAAAACACTCAACAAAGTAGAAATAGAAGGAAAGTACTTCAACATAATAAAACCCACATCTTAAAAACACACAGTGAACATCATACTCAATGATGAAAGACTAAAAGCTTTTCTTCTAAGATCAGGAATGAGGCAAGAATGCCTGCTTTCAAGACTTCCCTCGTGGTCCAGTGGTTAAGAATCTGCCTTCCAATGAAGGGGACATGGGTTCAATCCCTGTTCAGGGAACTAGGATCCTGCATGCTGCAGGGTAACTAAGCCCACACACTCTAGAGTCCATGCACCACAGCTAGAGAGAAGGTTGCACGCCACAATGAAAGATCCCATGTGCTGCAACTAAGACCCGATGCAGCCAAATAAATATTTTTTTTTTAAAAAAGGAATGCTTTCTTTCTCCACTTCTATTCAACATAGTGCTTCAAGTTCTTGCCAGAGCCATTGGGCAAGAAAAAGAAATAAAAGGCATCTAAATTAAAAAAGGAGTAAAATTACCTCTGTTCATGGACAATGTCTTCCTATATATAGAAAATCTTAAAGATTACACACACACACACACAACCTAGTTAGAACAAATGAATTCAGCAAATAACAGGATACAAAGTCACACACCAAAATCAGGTGCATTTCTATACACTAACAATGACCAATCTGAAAAGCAAATTATGAAAATGATTCCATTTATAGCATCATCAAAAAGTAATAACTGAACCTAGGACGTAAATGACTTGTAGAATGAAAACTGAAAACCTTACTGAAAGAAATTAAAGAACACATAAATAAACAGAAACATACCCTATGTTCCTTAATATTAAAATGTTAACACTACCCAAAGTGATCTACATATTCAATGCAATCCCTAATAAAATTCCGACGATGTCTTTTGCAAAAATAGAAAAACCCACCCTAAAATGCATATGGAAGCTCAAGGGACCCTGAATAGCCAAAACAATCTTGAAAAAGAACAAAGCTGGAGGACTCATACTTCCTGATTTTAAAACTTACTACACAGGACTTCCCTGGTGGTGCAGTGGTTAAGAATCCTTCTTCCAATGCAGGGGATGAGGGTTCGATCCCTGGTCAGGGAACTAAGATCCAACATGCTGTGGGGCAACAAGGCCAGCACACCACATCTACTGAGCCCGCACACTCTGGAGCCTGCACACCACAACTAGAGAGAAGCCTGTACACTGCAACTGGAGAAGACTGCATGCCGCAACAAAAAGATCCTGCATGTCACAATGAAGATCCTGCATGCCGCAACTAAGATCCAATGCAGCCAAATAAATAAATAACATTAAAAAAAACTTACTACAAAGCTACAGTAATCAAAACAATGTGGTACTGACATAAAGGTGACAATGGAATAGAACAGAGCCCAGAAATAACCCCCTGCATATATGGTCAAGTGATTTTTGGCAATGGTTCCAAGACCATTTACGGGGAAAGTCTTTCCAACAAATACTACTGGGAAAACTGGATATCCACATTAAAAAAAATGAAGTTGGACCCTCATCTAACACTATATAAAAATTAACTCAGAATGGATCAAAGACCTAAATGTAAGACCTAAAACTATATAAGAAGAAAACATAGGGCAAAAGCTTCACAATGTTAGATTTGGCAATGATTTCTTGAAAATGACACAAAAGGTACAAGCAACAAAAGAAAAACCAACCAATTGAACTTCATGAAAATTAAAAAAAATTTTGCATCAAAACACAACATCAACATAGTAAAAAGGCAACTCCCAAAATGGGAGAAAATATCTGCAAGTCATATATCTTATAAGGGATTAATATCTAGAATATATAAAGAACTAAAACTCAACAAAAAACAACCTATTCAAAAGTAATCAAAGGACTTGAATAAACATTTCCCCAAAGAAGATATACAAATGGCCAATAAGCACATGAAGATGCTGAACATCACTAATCATAACAAAAATGCAAATCAAAACTACAATGAGGGACTTCCCTGGCAGCGCAGTGGTTAAGAATCTGCCTGCCAATGCAGGGGACACAGGTTCAAGCCCTGGGCCAGGAAGATCCCACATGGCACGGAGCAACTAAACCTGTGCACCACAACTACTGAGCCTGTGTTCTAGAGCCCAGGAACCACAACTACTGAGCCCACGTGCCACAATTACTGAAGCCCGTGCACCTAGAGCCCACTCTCTGAAAGAGAGAGGTCACTGCAGTGAGAAGCCCGTGCACTGCAACGAGGAGTGACCCCCGCTCATCACAACTAGAGAAAGCCCATGCAGCAGCAAAGACCCAACACAGCCAAATAAATTAATTAAAAAAAAAACTATAATGAGTTTCTGCTCACACTCATTAGGATGGCTATCAAAAACCATAAAAATAACAAAGGTTGGCGAGGATGTGGAATAATGGGAACACTTGTACACTGCTGGTTGGGGATACAACATGGTGTAGCTGCTGTGGAAAACAGTTTGGTGGCTCCTCAAAAAATTAAAAATTATTATTACCATATGGTCCAGCAATTTCATCTCTGCGTATATCCCCAAAGGAAGTGAAAGCAGGGTCTTAAAGAGATATTTCTACATCCATGTTCATAGCAACGTTAATATTCACAGTAGCTAAAACATGAAAGCAATCCAAGTGTCCATGGATGGATGAATGGATAAGCAAAATGAGGTATATACATACAACAAATTATTATTCAGCTTTAAAAAGGAAGAAAGTTTGCAGTATGCTATAACAAGGATGAACCTTGTGAACATTATGTCAAGGGAGATAAGCCAGTCACAAAAAGACAATTACTGTATGATTCCACTTATATGAGGTAACTAGCATAGTCAAAATCAGAGACAGAAAGTAGAGTGGCGCTTGCCAGGGGTTATGGGGAGGGGGGAATTGGGAGTTATTGTTTAATGGTATAGAGCTTCAGTTTTTCAAGAGGAAGAGTGCTGTGGAGACGGATATGGTGGTTATGACTGCCAATGTTATGAATGTATTTAATACCACTGAATTGTCACTTAAAATGGTTAACATGATAAAAGAAAATATGTGTGCAGAAATACGTATGCTCCAAAATACAAACAGTGGTTTAAAAAATCAAAGATCTAAAACATGGAAAGCTATAGTGTGTTCATGGATTGGAAAACTCAATATTGTTAAGATGTAAGTTTTCCCTAATTTGACTCATAGATTCACTGTAATTCCAATCAAAATCCTAACAAGCTTTTTTGTAGCTATCCTCAAGCTCTTCTATAATTAATACAGAAAGGCAAAAAACTAGAACAGCCAAAACAATTCTGAAGAACAAAGGTGCAGCACTCCCACTAGCCCACTTTAAGACTTCCTATAAAAGCAAGAAAGCATGATACTGGTAAAAGATTAGACATAAAAATCAATGGAACAGAAAAGAGAGCCTAGAAATAGACCCATATAAACACTGTCTCTTGAAAAAAAAATTTTTTTTTCATAAAAACACAAAAGCAATTCAATGGAGAAAGGATCACCTTTTTCAACAAAGGGTGCTGGAACCCTTGCACATCCATACACATAAAAAATGAACCTCAACACATACCCCACACTCTATACAAAAATTAACTAAAAATGGATCACAGACTTAAATGTGAAAATTAAAACTTTACAAATTCCAGAGAAAAAATTTTTTTAATTTGTGCACTTTTGTTTGGGCAATGAAATTTTAGATATGACACCAAAAGCAAAACTCATTTTAAAAAATTAAAATTCAGAAAATAAACTTTATCAAAATTAAAACATTTTGCTCTGTGAAAGTTGGTGTCATGGAAATGAAAACACAAACCAGAGACTGGGAGAAAATATTTTCAAATCACTTTTCTTATAAAGGATTTAAATCTAGAATAACAAAGAATTCTTAAAAATCCATGACAACAGATGGCCAAAAAGCACATGAAAAGATGCTCAACATCACTAATTACTAGAGAATACAAATCAAAACTGCAATGAGGTATCACCTCCCACCAGTCACAGAATGGCCATCATCAAAAAATCTATAAACAAACAACAACAACAACAAAATCTATAAACAATAAATGCTGGAGAAGATGTAGAGAAAAGGAAACCCTCCTACACTGTTGGTGGGAATGGAAATTGGTACAACCACTATGGAGAACAGTATGGAGATTCCTTAAAAAACTAAAAATAGAACTACCATATGACCCAGCAATCCCACTCCTAGGCATATACCCACAGAAAACCACAATTTGAAAAGATACATGCACCCTAATGTTCACTGCAGCACTATTTACAATAGCCAGGATGTGGAAGCAACCTATGTGTCCATCAACAGAGGAATGGATAAAGAAGATGTGGTATCTCTATGACATAAATCACAGCAATATCCTTTTTGACCCACCCCCTAGAGTAATGGAAATAAGAACGAAAATAAACAAATGGGACCTAATGAAACTTATAAGCTTTTGCACAGCAAAGGAAACCATAAACAAGACGAAAAGACAACCCTCAGAGTGGGAGAAAATATCTGCAAACAAAGCAACTGACAAAGGATTAGTCTCCAAAATATACAAGCAGCTCATGCAGCTCAATATCAAAAAAACAAACAACGCAATCCAAAAATGGGCAGAAGACCTAAATAGACATTTCTCCAAAGAAGACATACAGCTTGCCATCAAACACATAAAAAGATGCTCAACATCACTAATCATTAGAGAAATGCAAATCAAAACCACAGTGATGTATCACCTCACACTGGTCAGAATGGCCATCATCAAAAAATCTACAAACAATAAATGCTCGAGAGGGTGTGGAGAAAAGGGAACCCTCCTGCACTGTTGGTGGGAATGTAAATTGATACAGCCACTATGGAGAACACTATGGAGGTTCCTTAAAAAACTGAAAACAGAACTACCATATGACCCAGCAATCCCACTACTGGGCATATACCCTGAGAAAACCATAATTCAAAAAGACATATGTACCACAATGTTCACTACAGCACTACTTACAAGAGCCAGGACATGGAAGCAACCTAAATATCTACTGACAGATGAATGGATAAAGAAGATGTGGCACATATATACAATGGAATATTACTTGGCCATAAAAAGGAACAAATTGAGTTATTTGCAGTGAGGTGGATGGACCTAGACACTGTTATACAGAGTGAAGTAAGTCAGAAAAACAAATACCGCATGCTAACGCACATATATGGAATCTCAAAAAATGGTATCGATGAAACTAGTGGCAGGGCAGGAATAAAGACGCAGACAGAGAATGGACTTGAGGACACAGCGGGGGTAAGGGGAAGCTGGGATGAAGTGAGAGAGTAGCACTGACATATATACACTACCAAATGTAAAATGGATGGCTAGTGGGAAGCTGCTACATAGCACAGGGAGATCAGCTCGATGTTTTGTGACGACCTAGATGGGTGGGATAGGGAGGGTGGGAGGGAGGCTCAAGAGGGAGGGGATATGGGGATATATGTAAACATATAGCTGATTCACTTTGTTATACAGCAGAAACTAACACCACATTGTAAAGCAATTATACTTCAATAATGATATTTTTTTAAAAAAAAGAATAAGAAAGCATGATTTTGTAGCCCCAAATCCTGAAGAGCCGTATGTAATATCTTAATGTCATGCCCATCAAACTCAGTAAGTTTGGCTTCTGCCCTCTCAAGACAAAATAAACAAGATAAAGAATTTTAAAAAACATTTTTTTTAATGATACGGTACATATATACAATGGAATATTACTCAGCCATAAAGAACAAAATAATGCCATTTGAAGCAACATGGATGGACCCAGAGATTGTCATACTCAGTGAAGTAAGAAAGACAAATATCATATGATATTGCTTATACGTGGAATCTAAAAAAATGGTACTAATGAACTTATCTACAAAACAGAGACAGAGTCACAGATGTAGAAAACAAAGTTATGGTACCAGGGGATGGGAGGAAGGATAAACTGGGAGATTGGGATTGACATATACGCACTAGTATATATAAAATAGATAACTAATAAGAACCTACTGCACAGGGAACTCTACTTAATACTCTGTAGTGGCCCATATGTGAAAAGAATCTAAAAAAGAATGGAGGGACTTCCCTGGGGGTCCAGTGGTTAAGACTTCACCTTCTAATGCAGGGGGTGCGGATTCAATCCCCGATTGGGGAGCTAAGATCCCACATGCCTAGGGCCAAAAAAAAAAAAAAACCAAAACCTAAAACAGAAGCAATATTGTAACCAATTCAACAGACTTAAAAAAAAAAATGGTCCACATCAAAAAAAAAAAAATCTTAAAAATAATTAAATTAAAAAGAGTAGATATATGTATAACTGATTCACTTTGCTGTACACCTGAAACTAACACAACATTGTAAATCAACTATACGCCAATAAAATTTTTGTTTAATATTAAATTTTAAAAAAATCAATGACAAGAAAACAGATACTTCACCAAAGATATAGAAAGAATAAAACACATATAGAAATATACTCAATACCACTACCTAGCCATTAGGGAAATGCAACTTAAAACTACAGTGAAATATCACCTCACATCTATCAGAATGGCAAAATTTTTAACAACTTGACAATACCAACAACTGGTCAGGATGAGGAACAGAGACGCTCATTCACTGCAAGTGGGAATGCAAAACTGCAAGGCACTCTGGAAGACAGTCTCTTACAAAGCTAAACATAGAATCGCCATACAATCCAGCAATCATGCTCCTAGGTATTTACCCAACTGATATGAAAACTCATGTCCACACAAAAACACACATGTGAGTGTTGACAGCATTCATAATCACCAAAAACTGGAAGCATCCAGATATCAAGACTTATTATAAATCAAGACAGTGTGAAACTGGCATAAGGATGGAAAAGTAGGCCAATGGAACAGAATAAAGAGTTGTGAAACCAAACTATATTTATGGACGCCTGATATATGACAAGGTAGCACCGCAGAGCCATAGGTAGAGGTCAATCACTTCAGTGGCACTAGGGCAATTAGGCAACTTGATGAAAAAAATAAAGCTTGACTCCTACTAACACTAAACATAAATATTAATTCTAGATGTATTGTGAATCTACATGTGAAAGGTAAATGTGAACAAAGAAAACTGTCTTCATGAGCTCTGGATAACAAAAAACGTTCTTAGATTGGACACAAAAAACACCAGTAATAAAAGAAAAAATTTAGAAACTAAATTAAGTAAAAATTAGAAGTAGCTGTTCATCAAAAGGCAGCATTAATTAACAGAATGAAAAGGCAAGACAGGGGGAAAAAACCCAGCTTGTAAACAAACACTGAACAACAGTTAATGCTGTGCATACTGAAGTATTTAGAGGGAAGCATGCTGATGTCTAAAATATATTAAGAAATACAGCAAAAATAAGATGGGGTAAGAGATGCAGAGGGATGGAAAGATGGATAATGTGATAAAGCAAGTACAGTAAAATGTTAAAGGTAAATTCAAGGTGATGAGTATACAGATGTTCACTGCAAAATCCTTTCGATTTTGCCCTGCGTTTTAAAACTGTCATAACAAAATATTGGAGGTGAGAGAAGCACCCCAGGTAAATATGGATTTGGTATCAAGTTTGCTTTAAACTTCAATGTGCATGAATCACTGAATTTTGTTAAGATGAAAAGTCTTGATATAACAGGACTGAGGTGCGGCCTGAAACAGCATTTCTGGCACGCTTCCAGAAAATAAATAACTCCTTTCTGTCAATAAGAAACAGACAGAAAACACCCACAAAAGGTAACAAAATGTCCAAAAAGCATGCTAGCAGGAAATGCAAAGTAAGCCCATACAGAGACACCACCATACCTGAATGGCTCACATAAAAAGAACAACAGTAATTAAGAGCTGGCAGAGAACGTGAGGCAAGTGGACACCAAGACACTGCTGACGGCCATACAAGAGGATGGTGCTTAATGAAAAATATAAGCAATACAGCAGGATACACATGCGTATACGCCACCAACATAAATTAAAAATGCATTCACACCAGAAACAATACACAGTTTGTAAACACATTTAAACAGAAAAATATCCATTAAAAAAAATTGGGGGGGGGTGTGTGGAAAAGGAGCTGAAAATTGAGTCTGGGGAAACCAGGAAACAGGGACCTCAGGGACCTTACACGACCTCCCACCTGAGGACCTCCATCCCTCTCCCCACCAAAAAAATGAAAAAGAAATAAAGAAAAGAAGTGGAAATGAACAAACCAGTAACTCACCCAGGTCTTCTTCGCTTTCGGCTGCTCCTGGGAAATAAACAGCCACTCTAGGACCTGCTCTGTCCCGGGACTCTTGTGCCTCTGCCGGGGTCCTCCAGGGAGAGGCCTCTGGTCAGGGGTTTCTTGACCCAGGATGGATTTCTCCCCCTGGAGCTTTCTGGTGCCATCGCATGTGCTCTCTTGCTCCTGGAGAGGTGGGACCTGCAGACACAAGAGCAAGCTCACTTTTGCGAGCACTTTTCCTCTGGGCCCCAACCTCGGTCTCCTTTGCTGGTGAACGTGCTCACCCAGGCTGGACTGGGGGCTCTGCGGACTGTGGTCAGGGCGGCTTGGGGGGCGCAAGTGAGAGGAAACAAAGTGGGGAACCCAGCACACAACCACAGCCCCCCGCCCCGCCCAGACCCTGCACAGGCCCCCAGGATCCCCGAAAGTGCGGTAACCACCCAGAGATTTAAACAACTCCGGGCAGACACTCAAGAAGAACATGACGCCAGATGGTAAGGAGGGAACGACCCTGCTGGAGGCGACGTACACGAGAAATGGGCTGTGGACAAAACAGTCTGTCTCAGTAGAGCTTCTTCTCTCAATATCTGGATGTCCGTGAACAATTCACTTCATCTCTCTCGCTGAGTCTTACTTTTGTTGTTAAACATTGAGAGTAGGATGAGATCAGGGGAACAGTGTAGTCTTTTAATCTCCAAATAAAAACAAAAGTGGCCTACCAGAATAGCAAAAGAAGAAGCCCAGAGATGTCCACAGACAGACAAATGGACCCAGGTGACAGGGTTCCTCACAAACCCAGG